>NC_136750.1:30249852-30519852 GCF_936440315.1 Barbus barbus
ACACACACACTGCTGGAGCAGCTTATTGCCTCCTTCTGTCTCATATGGACCAACATTAAAGTGAAAGTGAAAGTGAAAGTGAAGTGACATACAGCCAAGTATGGTGACCCATACTCGGAATTCGTGCTCTGCATTTAACCCATCCAATGTGCACACACACAGCAGTGAACACACACACACCGTGAACATACACCCGGAGCAGTGGGCAGCCATTTATGCTGCGGCGCCCGGGGAGCAGTTGGGGGTTCGGTGCCTTGCTCAAGGGCACCTCAGTCGTGGTATTGAGGGTGGAGAGAGCGCTGGATATTCACTCCCCCCACCTACAATCCCTGCCGGCCCGAGACTCGAACCCACAACCTTTGGATCACGAGTCCGACTCTCTAACCATTAGGCCACGACTTCCCCTAAGAAGCTTCCCCTAAAGAAGCTTAATGTTACAACATTAATACACGACAAGGCACAAAGGCAACGACATGGCTACTTATAACAAACAAGGCTGGACACATGACAAGAACCAACCAATGGGAAACAAGACACAATGAACAAGAGAAGCAATCAGAACACAAAGAACAAGGGAACCAATAGCAAAGAGACATGAGGGCAAGGGAAGCATGACACAAACAGGAACCGTAACTAAACTTCAAAATAAAAGACATGAAAACAAGAACAAGACACAGAACCCCAAAACCCCACGTTACAGCAATTTCTGAGTGAAAGTTGTTTCAGAATAAACTTTTTTTTGTGGTTTGGACATTGCTGTTCTCATCGAGTACAAATGATTATCAATACTATTTGGTTATACAGTTATAGTTAGCATTCTTGGTGTGAACGAAACTTTTAGCATCATATTTCAAAATTTGGATAAAAAAAGTCTCTTGTTGAAAACGTTTTTGGCTAAACAACTTTATCAATGTTTTGTGCATTTAATATACATTCTGCTCTGCTAGATTTGCTCAAGATTTTGACACATTTTATTGGATTTTTGTTTCTCCTAATCTTAAAACCTTTTCAATCTAAAGGCTTCTGCTTAAATGCAGACAAATATACATTTTGCCTACTTATTTGTTTCATTTTTTTAATTGGTGACTTGTGTTGTGTTTTTTAGTCTCACATGCATGTGATTATATCAACAGGATGGATGGATGATCTGCAAACATGTTTGGTCTGAATCATCAGATGCTCGTGTGTTTAGATATATCCAGGTGTAATGAGTGACTGTATTAAAGTTTTTTTCAACTGCATACACACAAAACCAGACACTAATTCTCAGCCTTTGACTCAATTTTCAATTTCATAAAACACTTTTTGCAAAACACAACACACAGTTCTCTATGTAACACACACAAATCTAACAGGAATTAATATTATGGCAAATGTTTGCAAATGTTTGCTTTTGAGATGTTTTTGTGATATTTTGAATGCAGTGCTTAATTTTGCAAGAGATGAGGCGCTTTGCATTTTGTGTGTAATTCTTGGATTTGTGTGTATAGTTTTGAAAATGTGTGTAAACAGCTGGAAAAAAAACTAAACCGGGTCAGAAATGAAGGTCTCAGGAACCTCAGCAGCTCTGAGTCGTTTAGTGTAGAAACAGGCCGGGTTGGTCAACTAGTTGTCCAGCACTACTAGTTGTGTGTGTGTTGTTGAGTTTTTAAGTACAGATGTGTTTGCTGTGTGACGGTTAGTGAGTGAAGTTCATCTGATCTCTACAAACCATCTAATACACCGGCTGTACTTAAGATTGACTAGCTGTTCAGGCAAACCGCAGGCTAGTTGACTTTAATTAAAATCTAGTTTTGTACATCTGTCTTCAAGGCTGGATCCGCACCGGAGCTCAGAAATGCAGACGAGCTGGAAAAAGCTGAGATTTTGCCTGGAGTTTAGAGTTGTTTAGAGGTTGAGGTGTTGAGCTGATTCTGCTGAAATACTGAGTCAACAGACAGACTACAGCGCTGTGTGTGTGTGTGTGTGTGAGAGAGAGAGAGAGAGAAGAGTGTGTGTGTGTGTGTGTGTGTGTGTGTGTGTGTGTGTGTGTGTGTGAGAGAGAGAGAGAGAAGAGTGTGTGTGTGTGTGTGTGAGAGAGAGAGAGAAGAGTGTGTGTGTGTGTGTGTGTGTGAGAGAGAGAGAGAAGAGTGCGTGTGTGTGTGTGAGAGAGAGTGAGAGAGAGTGTGTGTGTGTGTGTGTGTGTGTGAGAGAGAAGAGAGAGTGTGTGTGTGTGTGTGAGAGTGTGTGTGTGTGTGTGTGAGAGAGAGAAGAGTGTGTGTGTGTGTGTGTGTGTGAGAGAGAGTGTGTGTGTGTGTGTGTGTGTGCACTTATCTAGTTTTAGTTGTTTTTGTTCTTCACATTAAGCTGAACAAAAATGGGAAATGTTGCTTTGGCAGCTATAGCTGAAATAAAGTAAATTATGCTTTTTTATGTTTTATTTTATTTCAAAATAAAATCTATTTTAATATATTAATAAAAATATTTTAAGTTTATTTCAAGTAATGAAAATGTTTTTTTATAGTTTTAGTTTTAGTTACTGCTAATAATGTTTTGCATAAAGGAAATACATTTTAGTAATATTGTGACGTTATTTTCATGACAAAGAAATACATTTTACCTTCAAATGTTCATTACTACATTGTGATGTACTGTAAAGCAAAAAATTGGAAACAAAATATATATATTTTTATTAATGTTGTATATAAATTGTAATATGTGTTTTATATTTTACTTTACGACAGTCAAAAGTAATGTATATTAGTAATGAATCACTACTGAGAATAATGAGAATTACAAAAAAGTAAAAGATCTGGCAAGGCAAGTTTATTTATATTGCACATTTCATACACAGTGTTAATTCAAAGTGCTTTACATAAAAGAAAGTGAAATAGTCCTTAAAAATAATAATCACAGAAATAAAAACGAATTAAAATGATATAGAAATTGATTGTAAATGAATTTAAAACAGTTAAGAGAAAATGATTATACATAAAACACAGTGCAGTCAGTTCGGCCGTAGCACAGTGCTCATTCAACAAATGCACAGTTAAACAGATGAGTTTTGAGTCTTGATTTAAATGTGGCTAGTGTTTTAGCACATCTGATCTCTTCTGGAAGCTGGTTCCAACTGCGGGCCGCATAATAGCTAAAAGCAGACTCCCCTTGTTTTGTGTGAACCCTTGGTATTTCTAACTGACTCGATCCTAATGATCTGAGTGGTCTGTTAGGTTTATATTCAGTGAACATATCTGCAATGTATTTAGGTCCTAGGCCATTGAGTGGCTTGTAAACGAGTAAAAGTACTTTAAAATCAATCCTAAATGTAACTGGAAGCCAGTGTAAGGACCTGAGGACTGGTGTGATATGCTCAGATTTTCTGGTTCTAGTCAGAATCCTGGCAGCAGCATTCTGGATGAGCTGCAGCTGTCTAATGGTCTTCTTGGGAAGGCCGGTGAGGAGACCATTACAGTAATCCACCCTGCTGGTGATAAAAGCATGAACCTTTAACAAAGTTTCTCCAAGTCTTGACTGGAAACAAAACATCTAATTCTTGCAGTGTTTTTGAGATGATAGTATCTGTGTGACCTCTGCATAACTTGAGGATGTGCCAGTCTCCTTTCTGATATTATTGATCTTCTCAGAAAAGAAGGAAGCAAACTCATTGCATTTGTTGTCGGAGAGCATTTCACTGGGAATCTGACTTGGGGGGGTTTGTCAGTCTCTCAACAGTCGCAAAAAGACTGCGAGTGTTGTTTAAGTTACTGTTTATAAGGTTTGAGAAGAAGGTCTGTCTAGATGTGGCTAGTTCTACATTGAAAGCATGAAGGCTGTCTTTATAGATGCTATAGTGAATTTCGAGTTTCGTCTTCCGCCACATCCTCTTTTATGCATTGTCTTTTCATACTCCGAACTGCTGTTGATTTTCTCCAAAATTATTTTTGTCTGCCAGTCTTCTTGCTGACCTTTATCGGAGCAATATCACCAATAACATTCTTAACCATCAATATCATCAATAACATTCTTAACATTCATCAATAACATTCTTAACATTCATCAATAACATTCTTAACATTCTTAACATTCATCAATAACATTTTTAACATCTCAACTTCTGGTTTGAGTGAACGCTGGCGTGTTTGTCTGCCGCTGCTCCCGGGTTAATTCTTTTAAGCATTTTAACATTTTAACAATTTATTTGGATCTACTTACACGTTCGAAGTGTTTGCCTGCTTTTCCTCTCCTCAAAAATATTTATATAATTATTTTATGTGAGTTCTGGCATCTGCGGTGGATGGACTAGTGACGGGGTTCGTGAGGCTTGACGCACGACGGATCGCGATCTGCCGCCTTTGGCTGAATGCTGTGCCGCTGGTTGCGGCGGGGTTCGACGCGCGACAGATCAGGATCTATTGCTCTCGGCCGGATGCTGTGCCGCTGGATGCGGCGAGGTTCGACTCATGACGGCCTTGGATACTGCTCTCGGCTGGCTGGTGTGCCGCTGGGTGCGGTGAGGCTCAAATCGTGCCTAGTCAGTGCTGACTGTGGTATTTTGCAAGGATGAAGTCTTTCTTACTCACTGCTCTGGTATGGTGCACATGTGCTACTGCTTTTAGTTCTCCCTCTCTTGTTGTTTCGGATGTTGATTATTATACCTGGGTAGTTATGACTCTTTTCTACTCATCCTTGGATTTGCATAAACTGAACTGTTTATACCCTCTTCCCACGGACATTTTTAAATCCTGTGCTTCCTTGGAAGTTCTGCGCCATCCCTGATATGTCCACCGAGGATCTCGTCGCAGTATTTGTAAGGGCGCGCAGTTCGCCTCCAGTAACAGTATCCCAGTATTCATTTCTTCACGTCGTTCATCATCAAAGACGGTATCCCGGTCTGTAAATCCACTAAATTTCTGTTCAGTTAAGTTATCATCGTCAAATGCTGCAAATGCTGTGCCACGGACGGTGAAGATGGCCTTGTTAAATGCGAGGTCTTTATCAAACAAATCATTTATTTTAAATGACTTTTTCATTACAAAGTCGCTTGATTTTTTATTTGCGACTGAGACATGGCTGCATCAGAATTATTTTTTATCTCTTGGTGAACTTGCTCCTCCGGACTGTGAATTGTTTAGCACTCCAAGGCACACTGGTCATGGTGGTGGTGTTGCTACTGTTTTTAAAAGTTATTTTAAAAACAAAAAATTGCACACTGATGTGTACTCCAGTTTTGAGGTACAGTTAATGAGAATTGATATAGGGGGCCCTGTGTTATGTGCACTGGTTTACAGGCCTCCAAAATACAACAAAGATTCTATTCAACAATTCTCAGTTTCTTGCTGATATCATGTCTCGTTGTGATAGATTGTTGATTCTAGGAGATTTTAATATTCACCTCTGTTGTCCATCCAAACCCTTGGTGAAAGTTTTTACTCCTTATTGATTCCTTGAATCTGTCACAATTTGTGTCTAGCCCTACTCGCAATTTGGGTCACACATTAGATTTAGTGTTGTCGTATGGCTTCCCAATAACAAATTTGAGAGTGATTGATGCTGCCTTTTCAGACCATTTGCCAATTCTGTTTGAATTTGTCTGTGTTTCTACCACCCCTACTTGCTCTCAGTCTGTAAGCTACTCTCGTTTTATTCAGCCACTCACTGCCAGTTTATTTTCAGAGCACTATCTAGCAAACTTTGCAGATGCCGCCTCTTTCGATAAATTAAACACGGAAGAGATGTTGCAGGTTTTGACTAATCCCTGTTCCATTTCTATTGATTCTGTTGCTCCCCTTAAGCCTAGAAAAGCGAAGAGAAACAACATTTCTCAGCCTTGGTTAAATGCAAACACCCGTGCTCTCAGACAGGAGTGTCGTAAGGCAGAGCGAAAAGGGAAAAGGGACAAACTCCAAGTCTCATATCAGTGTTTAAGGGCGTGTTTAGCTAGTTATCAAAAATCAGTCAAAGAGGCTAAGTTTGAATTCTTTTCTAAACGTATTAGTGAAAATGTGAATCGACCGAGGATGCTGTTTAAGACTTTTGATTTGCTACTAAATCCTGTACCTGCCCCGTCTCTGGATCCATCTCGGGAGACCTGTGAGAACTTTTAAAAAGGTTTGACAACAAAGTACTGGATATCAGAGCTTCTATTAAGCCATCGATATTTGATCCTCCATTGAGCTGTTCACCTACAGTTGAGTTGTTAACCTGCTTTCACCCCATCTCCTCTGTACAGCTAGCTGGTATTGTTTCTAAAGTTAAATTGTCCACCTGTGAGTCTGATGTCATTCCAGCTCATCTATTTAAGGAAGTGTTTGCAACCTTGAGTCCGGCTGTAACAGCTATCATTAATAACTCTTTGGAAAGTGGAGTTGTATCTGCTAGTTTTAAACATGCTATAGTCCATCCTCTGCTAAAGAAACCTCATCTTGACCAATCTATTTTCAGTAATTTTAGGCCTATTTCCAAATTGCCTTTTATCTCAAAATTGTTAGAGAGAGTTCTCTACAGTCAGTTGGATTCCTACATTAGTATGTCCAATGTCCTGGACCCTTTCCAGTCAGGTTTTAGATCATTACACAGCACTGAAACTGCATTGTTGAAAGTCAGTAATGACCTTCTGCAAATTCTTGACACTGGTTCTTATGCGGTACTCGTTTTGTTGGATCTTAGTGCGGCATTTGACACAATTGATCATAGTATTCTGCTACAGCGGCTGTAAAAGTGGGTGGGTATTCAGGGTACCGCTCTGCAGTGGTTGGCCTCTTATCTTAAAAATAGAACCTTCTCAGTGAATACTAGGAATTTTTCTTTGTTATGTGGCGTGCCCCAAGGTTCCATCTTAGGCCCTCTTCTCTTTTCACTATACATGCTTCCTTTGGGAGCCATTTTTAAGAAATATAAAATTTCTTATCACTGTTATGCTGACGATACACAGTTTTATCTTCCAGCAAAAACTGACGGCAGTGGCTCATTGGATGTGCTTGATGACTGTTTTGAGGAGATAAAAGGTTGGATGGCTGATAACTTTCTACAATTAAACGAAAGCAAAAGTGAAATTTTGATTTTAGGTCACTCTAGATATTCATCTGATTTTAATTTAGGGTCCCTTTCCGCTAGTGTTCAACCCTATGTAAGAAATCTTGGGGTTACATTTTATTCGTTTCTTAAATTCGATAAACAAATTAGTACAGTGGTAAAGGGGAGCTTTTTCCATCTTAGATCCATTGCTAAGTTGCAATAATTGTTGCCTCATAAATACTTGGAGACTGTAATACATGCTTTCATAACATCTCGCTTGGATTACTGTAATTCCCTTTATTGGGGACTGCCTCAATCGGCAATTTCCCGCTTACAAATTGTCCAGAATGCTGCAGCGAGGCTTCTTACTGGAACAAGAAAGAAGGACCACATTTCTCCAATCCTATCATCTTTACACTGGCTTCCTGTAAAGTTCAGAATCGATTTTAAAATAGCCGTTTATGTGTACAAGGCGCTAGCTGGCCTTGCACCAAATTATATCAGTGACCTTCTGATTGCTTATTCTCCTCAAAGAGCTCTTAGGTCCAGTAATCAGTTTCTTTTAACCGTCCCACGTTGTCGCTGTAAAACCAAGGGTGGCCGGGCTTTTTCAGCTGCAGCCCCGAAACTTTGGAATAGTCTGCCTGTAAATGTGAGACTTGCTCCTTCACTGGCTAGTTTTAAGTCTGATCTTAAATCTTATTTGTTCTCCCTGGCTTTTGAATAATGCCTGCTTAAGGCTCTTTTTTTTTTTTTTTTTTGCTGTATTGTATTTGTATTTGTTGTACAGCACTTTGGTGCGACTCTGTTGCTTTTAAACGTGCTATAGAAATAAACTTTGACTTGACTTGATTTGACTTTTGAGTTAAAAGAATCCAGGAGAAGATCATCAGAGTCTGCAGAAATGCTTGGTGTTAAAGATATTGCCTTCATAAATAGTGCACTAGTGTTTTCATTAATGCATCTCTTTCTGACATAGACAGATCTAGATTCAGTGGTGACAGAGATCAATATATCAAAGTAAATACAGAAGAGATCAGATAGTGCTACATCCTTAATAACAATGGATGAAATGTTTAGACCTCTACTGATGAGTAAATCTAGAGTGTGTCCACAGTTGTGTGTGGGTCCATGCACATGCTGAATCGGGTCAAAAGTGTTTAAAACAGCTATAATTTATTTTGTAGTTTTGATTTATGCATTATCCATGTGAATATTAAAGTCCCTTGCAATAGCAAAACAGTCAAACTCTGAGGAAATCATTGATACCAGTTCAGTGAGCTCTTCAACAAAGGCTGGAGAATATTTTGGAGGCCTGTAAATAATGATAAACAGAGTGCGTGAAGCGCCTTTCAGTACAATACTTAGGTATTCAAAAGACAAATACTGACCAAATGACACTTGCTTGCATTGATAAACATCTTTAAACAGAACAGCTACATCTCCACCTCTCCTAACAGTCCTGCAGACACTTAGAAACGTAAAGTTAGGAGGGGCTGTTTCAGTGAGGACTGTTGCACTGCAGCTGTCTTCTAGCCATGTTTCATTTAGAAACATAAAATCCAGGTTGTTTGTGGTTATTAAATCATTGATCAGAAATTATTTATTTTTCAGTGAGCGAATGTTTAAAAATGCTAACTTGATGGAATTACATTTAGTCTCTACAGCAATCTTAGATTGATGCATTATAGGCCGCAGATTAGATGGGTCAGCCTTACGGCTTGAGAAGGCTTTCTATCACGTGATAAAACAGAAATAGAGGAGGCTACAGGCGCACTGGGTTCCTGCTTGTTCTGTAAACATTTGTGAATGTTGCTGCTAATATAGTGGGGACTCGACACATATCACTGAGAGCTGTTATCAGTTCTTTTTGGTTCACCTACACCAGATGGAGAGGGGTTTGGGCCCTGGGCTTGTGGCAGCGGTCGGAGAGCTCTCGCAGGAGGAGGAGGGCGAGCTGGGCCTGCAGTCTTTGGTGGTTGGGGGGCCCGCCGTTTTTTAGTTGATATCTGGGGGCTTGCAGCGAAAGAGTGGGAGAGTTTGGTCCCAGCATACACCAGTTCCTCTATTTTCTGTGAGAAGCTTAGAAGTGGAGATGCTGGAGAGAGGGATAATGTGTCTGGTGAGATGGGCTCTGGCTCTGGTGTTTCCGGTGGCTGTGATATGTTGTCCTGGCTTCCCTGACTGTTTTCCAGAAAGTCGTCCTTGGGTGCTGAGTCTTGGAGCTGTTGTGATACGTCACAGTCTGCATGTGATGAACTCTGTGGGCAGGGCTCAAGCCGGGGTGTCCATGAGCAGTGGTTGTTTTGGCTGTGTGGTGTTATCAGTGTCCTTGTGGGATGAGTCAACCAAATGATGACTCGAAAGCTGATATGAAGTCCTGTGGTCACTCATATTCTGTCCAGGTGTGTGTGTGCCATTGAGGCCGAGTGGATTGGCACACACCACTGAAGGATGACGGAGGGAGAAAGAGATATTGTCCTTTAGCACTCTTGCACCAAGTTTGTTTGGGTGGAGGTCATCCAGTTTAAACGGTTGTCTATGGCCCCAGAAAAGATTGAAGTTGTCGAAGAAGTTGATTCCTTTTATACCGCAGGTTCTTTGTAACCATGTATTCAGCCCAAGCAACCGTGAAAACATGTTAGTTCCCCTTGCTGGGAGTGGTCCACTGATGAACGACTGAACTTCAAGTCTTTGAAGAGTTTCAAAGCGTTCACTGAAATCCTTCTTAAGAAGTTCTGACTGCTCTTTCCGAATATCATTCTTCCCCACATGGATGATGACTCGATTTGCAGGCTTGTGCTTCATCAAAATGTTCCGAAGTTCCTTGTTCACATAAGAGACGGTTGCTTGAGGAAAGCAGCATGCAGTTGTAGTCCTGCTACTGATGTTTCTGATAATAGAGTCGCCCACTATCAGAGTCCTGGGCTCGGCTGTGCTCTGAGCCGCTGTCTGCTCGACCTTGAGCGCCTGTTAGTAGCAATGTTAGCTGTTGGCTGATTCGATCCGTGTTTAGTCACATTTTCGGATTCCTCACCCACATTCATTAATGCTTCAAATCTGTTCTCAAGATGTATAGGGGGTGGTAGAATGCCAGTGTTTACAAGTCTTGTCATAGCCGTATCTGGGGTAGAGGATGCTACGGCAGCAATACGAGATACTCGTGATAATCTGATGTCTCGAGTGCCTTTGTGTCTCGCTCCCTGTTTGTGACATCGATTAGTCTGTCGATCAGTTTCGGCTTGTTCCTCTACACTTGGTATAAACTGTTGAGATTCACTAGATTCACAGGACTCACCGGCTGAATGCTGAGGGGGTCCGTGATGACCATTTGCTGTGTGTTCCATCTGTTTTGGAAGTCCAGCAAGTAACTTTGTTTCAAGAACCGCAATCCTTTGTAGAAGTCTGTGGCAGTTCATGCAGCAAGTAGATTCCACGAGAGGCATTTTCTCTCGTCTGTTTGAATGTAGCCAGCTGTGTTTTCCCGTCTCTGGAATGTAAGCTGCTGGCAGTGGGAGGCAAAGAGTCTTCTTTTTCCAAAAACTGTGTTGTTTGAGCACTGTGCTGTTCTGCTGAAGTTAAAATCTCAGAGAAATCTGAGAAAAGTACAAAAATAGGGAGCAAAGCGCAGAGCAATAAGCAGAAGCGTCCGAACAGTAGCAAAGCTGGAGGCGAAGTGCAAATCTGGACAAATTACAGAAAATGTATGGGGAAAATGTGCTTATATCATATGAAAACAAGGCAACAATAATCCGAAAAATTTATTTATGCAAAATATAATTTCTTTTGATTTTGTTTGGAGTGAAATGTTTTTTTTTTTTTTTTTAAGAACTTGAATATGTAAGGGTCAGTGATTTAGCTTTTTTCTTTTGGTAAAAACTGAATGTGTCACTTTTGTCACTTCCGTTCTGTCCAATTCTGCAATTATATTTCCAGTTATTGTTTTTTATTTGTCTGCTATGTAAATCTCGGCGGCCGGTGTGAAATTGAATTCAGATGCTCTTCTGAAGTCAAACACTTTCTCTCCTCAAATGAGATTAGGTTTGTGAAGCTCGGCCGGGATTGTCGGAGATGACGGCTCCCGCTGCTGATTATCGAATTCAGCAAATTCATTTCATACCAGCTCCAGCAGCGGATGATGATCGTGTTTGTTTGTGGCTTTCAGCGGCAAGAAAACGGCCGTTTCACAAACACCTGCTGCCATCTGGACAAAACAGACAGAAAACCTCAGGAAACACTTGAAGTGATGGACTTCTGTCCGCTTGAGTTTCATGCTCTAAGGGATATTAAATATGGCAAATTAAATTTAAACTTGAAATTTTAAACAAGCTTATGTCATCATAGTTTAAAAGTCTGAAGTCTCAGTTAAGATTGAAAGTAACAAGTAAAAAAGTTACATTGAAACATAAAAGGCATTTAAAAAGTAGCAAAGGTAAATGATAAAGGTACAAAGTGTCTAAAACTGTTTTAATGTGACCTTTATATAAAGTTACAATCTGTTGGTTTTTATTAAAACTCCACCACTGGGACTGGGACACAACATTATTATATTGGATTAAAACTAAATAAAATAATAATAATTGTAAATAAATAAAAAATATTAAAAATGAACACTTTATTTTATTTCAGCTAGTTGCCAAGTTATCATTTAGTTTAACTTGATTTACTAAAATAACTAAAACTTAAATTAAATAAAAACGATGTAGACATATTTACAAAAAGAAGAAAAATGACAAAAGCACAAAAATTACCAAAACTTTAACTAAAAGTAAAATGAAAGCTGAAAATTTTAAATAAAATGTTTTACTTGACGTAAGTATGAAAAACACAAACTTATTTTATTTAATCTATTAGCCAAGGTGACATTTTCATTTAGATGATCTTGATTTACTAAAATAATTAAAAGTAAAACTGAAATAAAAATTAATAAAAAATAGGCATATTTACAGAAAAATAAAATAATAAAACTGACAAAAAAAACAGATTTTCTAAGATTTTAACTTAAATTAAAATGAAAGCTGAAAATATATCCATTTTAAAAATGTATATTAAAAGTTAAATGTAATAAAATCAATTTAAAATAATATATATAAAAAAAAACACAAACTTGTTTTATTTCAGCCATCTTCCAAGGCAACATGTTCTATTTCTAATTAGTTTAGCTTTATTTACTAAAATAATAACTATATAGACATATTTATAAAAAACAACAAACTAATAAAAATCCAAGACTTTAGCTAAAATTAAAATGAAAACTCAAAATACAAAATAAAAATGAATGTAAAATAATAGTAGAAAGTATAGTAGTATCTATTATATGAAATGAGCTGTTTGAGCCGGTTTCTGACCTCAGCGAGTCTTCAGAGTGTCTGATATCTATTAAACCTTCAGGATGGCAGACGTCCAGACATCATCATCATGAGATGATTGTGATGTAGCTGCCATCATCTCGCTCTCTTTATGTTTGTTTTATGGTCTGTCTGTAATCATGTCTCCAGCTGCCCTTGTGTTTGTGTGTTTCCAGCGTCCCTCTGCAGTAATTAAACAGGAGCGTGCGGGAATAGTCCTGTGTGTGTGTGTGTGTGTGTGTGTGTGTGTGTGTGTGTGAGATAGACAGACATAGAGTGTGTGTGTGTGTGAGAGAGAGAGAGAGAGCGAGAGTGTGTGTGTGTGTAATTTCATTAGTATCAGTACACAAAGTGTATTTCTAGCACGTTATTCTGTCTGAATTATACACACCTTGTTTAGTTTTGTCATGATATCAAAACTTCATCAATAGCAATGACATTTGACCTTTCAAGTTTAGACACATACTACTGAACACACACCTTTATCTTAATATTAATAAACTGTGTTTTAAAAAATAGCATGTGCATTAGCCTTCAAGAATTTTTCTGATATCTTTTTTTTTTTTTATTAAACTTCAACTTAAAATCAATGTCACAATAACTTGGACAAAATATGTCTAATATCAATATACTGACTGCTTTTTTTAGGTTCATAGAATATTGATTTTTTTATTGCATTTATAATAACAGAGTAAATATGGATTATATGTAACAATTATAACACCTTGTCCTAATTTTCATTTACTTTTCTGTCATTTTACATGAATTTTATTGTTTTATTTAAGTTTTTAAAATATTTTATCATCACATATACACATACATTTACTTAATTTTTTATAAATGATGTTTCATGGACTTCTGGTTTAGTTTTTTAGGTTAGCTTTTATTTGACAGTTTAATTTATTTTCTGTTGTTAGACTTGCTGTGTTTTTGATATATCTTCAGCATTTTTACAGTATATAGTGAGTTGTATTGTGTGTTTTATTATGTTAAGTGCCTTGAGCAGCTAAATACAGTTGTTTATTATTATTATTTTAATAAAATCTCCAGAGATAAAGTCTCAATTACCTTTCTTATGGAATTGTGAGATATAAATTCAGAATTCTAACAATGTCAGAATTGTCAGATACACCTGCAGAGTTGCAAGATAAATTCACAATTGCTTTTCCATGGAATAAAACAAACTGAAACAAACAGAACAAACTAACAAAATAAAAAATAGTAAATATTAAAAATACTAAATAAAACTTAGAATTCAACAAAAACAAAAAGTGCAAATTGTGAGAGAAAATGTCACAATTACAGTTTTTCTAATCTCTGGCATGAATCGAGAAAAGTCAGAATTGCAAAATATAATTTCTGAATTCTGAGATATAAAATGCAGAAATGCAAGACAAAAACCTTCAATTCTGATTGAAAAAAGACAGAATTTTGAGATAAACAGTCATTACTTTTTACCAAATTCCCTTTTTTATATTTATTCCATAGCAGACACACCAAACAAGATACAAACTCAGAATTCAGAGGAAAAAGTCAGAATTGTGAGAGAGAAATTCTCAGTTGTGGAAAAAATATAAAAAAGTCGATTTGTGAGAGAAAGCCAGAATTACTTCTTTTTTTTTTTATTCAGTAGTGGAAACAAGCTTCCATAGAATAATATCTGTGAATGGAGGTCCTGTCAGAAGTGAAATTAACTGACCATGATGCTTTTCCTTAAGACTTGCTTTCGGAGAATATACCTTGAGTTATATGAGTGTGTGTGTGTGTGTGTATGTGTGTGTGTTCAGGGCGCGTCCTCCAGTCTGGTGGTGAAGTTTGCAGACACAGATAAGGAACGGAACCTGCGCCGAATGCACCAGATGGCCGGTCAGCTCGGCATCTTCAGTCCCATGACCATCCAGTTTGGAGCATATGGAACTTACACACACGCTGTGAGTCTCACACACACACACACACACACACACACACACATTACCAGTCTTTATGAGGTTCTGTTTGTGTTTTGTACTAAACTGTGCATTTGTTCATGTCTGCGGTCATTGCTTACCTGCAGAGCTTTATGATTTCAGTGACGTGGAAAATGTGCACAGAATTACAGAATCCAGTCATAAAAATTTAATTTACAGTATAATGCGAGCGGAATGTCACGGAATTTGTCAATGTTTGGATGATTAAATCAAAAATAGGGCTGTACACTTAATCAAATTGTGATATGGACTAGTGTCTATGAATATTAAAGCTCAAAAAGACTGCTATTCATTCTGATATTTTAAGTCTTTAAAAAAAAACAGATTTCACAAGGCCCTGAAAATTGTATTTTTGTTAAATGTTTAATGAATTGTTGTCATTATTGCAATTAATTAGACATGCTTTTTGATAACTAAAATTTAGTAAAAATGATATCCAGAAAAAAATCTAATAGGAAAAATGGAATCCAGAAAAACTGAAACAGGAAGAAATTCTAGAACATTCTAGAACAATTCAACCAGAAAAAAATGGAATCCAGAGAAAAACATGGAATTCAGAAAAATTAAAACAATTTAATTTTGGAAAAATAAAACCGAGAATGTGGCAAAATATAAAATGGATTTCATAGGCCCCTAGACTTGTTAAAATAAATTAGGATTTGTTGATGTGCAGGTTCTTTGTTTAGCTCATCTTCTTCATTAACTTTCTGAACTTTACCGTCAGGATTTGAAATAATAAGTGAAAAGCATGGGCAGTTTTAAATCATTTTTCATTGAAACGGCATCCTTTAAGATGTTAAGTCTTGCTTCCTGAGGATTTGAGTTTAAGCTTGGAGCAATTATCTGCCAATAGGGTCAAAACAACTTGTTTTCCCTTTGAATTGATTTTCATTCTTTTTGTATAGTAAATATTCTCACCCCATTAGCAGATATTAGTAAACATTTGATGTGAATTTGCATCTTCAGTAAATGTATCTGTATTTGAGAATGTTGAGATATTTGTGTGTGTGTGTGATGTGCAGCAGATCCTGCAGCAACAGCAGCAGCAGCAGCAGCAGCAGGCGGCGCTCATGGCAGCGACGCAGGGATCCTATCTCAACCCTATGGCTGCCATCGCCGCCGCTCAGATGCAGCAGATAGCAGCTTTCAACGTCAACGGCCTGGTGGCTGCACCCATAACGCCTTCTTCAGGTACACACACACACATGGATAGCGGATAGCGGTTATATCCACGGGTCGGGTGGGTTGGATAATAAAAAATTGCATTCTGATTATTTGCGGGTGGATAAGATAAATCAATAATCATGCAAATATTAACTGCATTTTCTAAAATATGAATGTGATTTAAATAGGCTACACAAATTGAATAAACTGTAAATTAACATATTAAAGTTATTCAACAAACATTATTTAGTCAAGAGCAGTGAGAGATCTTCTGTCTTTTGTTGTTTGATTAACATTAATGACAGACGGCACAACTTTATTAGGCTGCTGTCACAAGACCTATTTCACAGATCCAATACTGATACACATGCCTTTTCATTCGCAACTGTTTACATTAACTTAAGACAAAACCGACAGTGCTTATGAGGATACTCGCCAGGAGTATTTGGCCACTTAAGCGCAACAAGCTTTGCAAACTCAATTTGGTACTCGCAGCGACTGTGACTGTGAGCGCGCAGAGTACCGAATGGCTTAAAAAGACGTGAAAATAATACATTTTTGTGATGATGCAACATTGATAGATTAGGCAATTGACAATTGTCAACTGTACTGAAACGTGAGCTAAAGTCTTGTATCGCAGCGTTCAGCTCTAGATGCGCCGATGTGAAGAGAAACTCAAAGAGAGAGGACGCAGTACAGCTGAATCACTCGCTGTTTTCAAACGACTGATTTGATCTGATGGTTTGTGTGGATTTATTTACTCATCTAACTACACGCTATATTGAATAAATGTTATGCAGGAATTTCCCTCATTTTAAAGTTGAAAACTGCGGGAATATATAAGGGGAAAGGGAAGTGGTGTGTGGCCAAGTATGGTGACCCATACTCAGAATTTGTGCTCTGCATTTAACCCATCCAAGTGTACACTCAGTAGTGAACACACACCCGGAGCAGTGGGCAGCAAATGCTGCGGCGCCCGGGGAGCAGTTGGGGGTTCGGTGCCTTGCTCAAGGATCTCATCTCAGTCGTGGTATTGAGGGTGGAGAGAGTGTTGGTTATTCACTCCCCCACCTACAATCCCTGCTGGACCTGAGACTCGAACCCACAACCTTCAGGTTACATGTCCAACTCTCTATCCATTAGGCCACAACTGCCCAATATATGCACAATCCCGCACCAAAATTCAGGACCTGATTAAACATAATTCTATTGTACAGAGAATTGTGAAACATGACTTTCCCAAAACTTTCTGGGTTTATTTATTTTTCCAAAACTTTCCAGGCCTGGAAATTGTTTTTTTAAAATTCCAGGTTTTTCATGACCGTATGAACCCTGAATGTGACGATCAGGTGTGGTTACCTAAATCTGACAAAAATATAGGTGCGGGCGGTTGGCGGTGGATCATTTATTTGAAGCTGCAGATTTGGGTGACGTTAGCTCATCCGTGCATCACTAACACACACAAACACACACGTTTGTTTTTGTGAAAAGTGGGGACATCCCATAGGCGTAATGGTTTTTATACTGTACAAAATACATCGCCCTACACCAACCCTACACCTAAACCTACCCCTTACAGGAAACTTTCTGCATTTTTACTTTCTCAAAATAACTCATTCTGTATGATTAATAAGGCTCTTGTACTCAAGGGGACCTCAATTTAGGTCCCCACCGTGACATGAATCCCCATGAGTCTGTGTATTCAGGTTTAAGCCCCCACCAGGATATATAAATCTGTACACACACACACACACACACACACACACACACACTCTCTCTCTCACACACAGACACACACACAGAGAGCTTTAATTACAGTCAGCACCAGGATTGATTCGATTCTCTAGACCAGTGTTTCTCAACCTGGGGGTCGCCAAGCTCACTCTAGTTTGACCACAAGATGAAATTCCCGACAGTTAGTGCTACCGTTTAATATTCTGTATTATCATTAAAAGCATTTCTTTACCAGGATTATAAAAACTCACTTAAATACTGTCCAACATTAAGCAAAGGTAGTAACAATCTCACACAGTCGCAGCATGCAGCGTAGGTTTCGGGGTTTTTTTAACTATGGCGGAAAGCAGTGAAAAGTTTTACAGAGGGAAATTATATGAATGAATTAGGGGTGTGCAATATGACGATTTTTGATTGTGGACGATAAAAATCTCTCCATGATCTGCTTTTGAAGTAATGTTTTACATTGTAATAATATTCCACAATTTTTACAGTATTTTGAATCAAATAAATGCAGCCTTGGTGAACAAAAGAGACAAAATCATTAAAAAATCATATCAAACCCAATAAAGTTTTGATTACTAGTAGGATGCTGTCTATGTAGACTGTAGACAGTGATGCTCACTAGGTTCTGGAACAGAGCGAGTGTGTTTTCTGCTCAGTAAGACACGAGGTGTGATGGGAAATGATCCATCTCAGTTTGAGGATGAACTCGGGAACACGGCCAATCTGATGCCTTTGACCAGAGAGTCCTTGACTGAAGAATACAGATGTGAAGATTTGTGACAGATAATCCCAGACCCCTGTTTGACCCCTGTCTCACACACACACACACACACACACACACTCCTTCTGCACAACTTTAAGCATCCAGCTACAAAAGCCCGCTGACACCTCAGAGACAGGGTCACGAGGAATTAAAGTTCTTCCTCTCGCTCTCGTCTGTCAGTTTCCCGCTTTGATAATCCGTGATGTGGACACACACTCTTGTTACCCATCAGCTTTAATCTGGCACCTTTGAAATGCCCTTGGAGGAAAGCCGAAGGAAGTTGAGTGATCAGTGTTAGAAGGGCAGCGGAGAGACACGTCTGTGACCGAGACATGAGAAACCACTTATTAACACTGAGACTCGGCCTCCTGCAGACACACCAGCTTCAGTACAATAAACTAGGAGCCAATCAAATGCTTCTCAGTTTATATATCTGTAATGGAGTGAATTAGTGCCCACCCACATTCATTCCATTCATTTTTCACATAGGGATTTAAAGAAAAAAGTCATTAAAGTGTTAGAAACCATGAACCAAACCAACCAGAATCGAGGTGAATCACAATATTGAAGCTAGAAAGTATTTTAAAATCAGACAGAAAGAAAGATGCAAGATTTAACAACTTCAATGAGGGAAAGAACTACTATTTCCCTTTTTTAAAGTTGTTGGTTATACTGTGCAAGCAATAAATTTATTGCAAAATATGCATATAAAGATACAAATATTTAAGTACTTTTAATAGCAAAGGGAGATGGATTCGATTATGTAATTTGCAGTGCATAATGGGAGTGAGCGGAGTTGCTTTGCTTGCTGCAACTCTGGTGGAATGTTCTGTACAGCATCATGGGTAATGTAGTTTTTGACTATTAAACATGATTATTTTAAAAATAAGTTGAATTAATGTAAACTGATGCCTTCAACAAAAGCATATAACATTGATTAATAACCTCAGAGCGCACAGCAGGTATGTCTTTAACGGTTTGTATGTTATCATTAAAAATAAAGTTGCGTATGGAGAAAATGAATGGAGTTTTTACTTATGAAACCAAACTGTTCCATTTGCTCGCTGCTACTCCTCTGATTGGTGGAATTTTCACTGGAGCATCATGGGTAGTGTAGTTTTTCACCAGGAATTCCTCTGTGAACACACAATTCTTTAAAAAAAACAAAAGCATATATCAGCAGTTGACAGCCTCGTAGCTCACAGTAGGCTTGTGTTTAAAGGTTTATAAGTTATCGTTAAAACTTGAGTTCCCTATAGAGTTTTTCAGGAACTGACATGTTGTGCTTTATTTCAAGATTACATTCAAGATTCTTTATAGTCACTCTACAAACTACAGAGAAATTAGTGCAGTCCTTACGGTGCAATCACACATAACTTAATGCATGCGATACATCTGATTTAAAGAATTGACATAAATATATATACAATTACTAGTGCTGTCAAATGATTAATCGCATCCAAAATAAAAGTTTTTGTTTACATAATATATGTATGTGTACTGTTTATTTATTATTTATATTTAAATACACACACATTCAGTATATATTTTGAAAATATTTACATGTATATACCGTTATATATTTATGTTATTATATTATATATAAATATATTTAATATATAACATATTTTCTTAAATATATACATGCATGAGTGTGTATTTTGTATATACATAATAAATATGCATAGTACACACTCATATATTATGTAAATAAAACTTTTATTTTGGATGTGATTAATCGCGATTAATCGTTTGAAAGCACTAACAATTACCCAAAACAATAAGTACGTTCAAGACGGTAGTGCAAAATGAGCCAGTTATTGCATAGTGATGTAGGTATGTGGAGTATTGAGTATTGTACACTTATTGCATATAACAGAAGAGCAGTAACTGTTGCATTGTTTTGCATACTAATGGCATTAGTTGTGATCAATTTGCACAGACCTTTCATGCTTTATATACTTTTTATTTTTTATTTTTTTACACCAGGCACCAGCACTCCACCAGGCATCAGTGCCAGCGCTGTGCCCAGCATCGCAGCTCAGATTGGGGTGAATGGCTTCAGCGCTCTGCCTCACCAAACCAATGGACAGCCCGCCTCCGAACCCATCTACACCAACGGCATCCACCCGTACCCAGGTAACACCACTTACTCCGCTTTACTCTGCTGGAAACAGCTGCATACTGGATGTCATGCCTTAGATGCACAACACGTTTGGAGTTGGAGCAACAAAAACAGTATTGAATAAGCATAAAACAACCAAGACTGGCACCAAAAACTATCCTGTCAGAGCTGCAAGACACATTGAGCTGTGGTGCTAATTTAGATGACACAGGTTCAAGTTTGAATGTTTCTCTCTTTTACAGTCTACAAATACAAATATTCCAGTTATTCCTAATCTGTTTAAAATGCACGTCAAAAAATATTTGTAATCAATAAATAAAATAAATAAATGTGTACATAATATAATTAGTGCTGTCAAACGCATCCTAAATAAATGTTTTTGTTTACATAATATATGTATGTGTACTGTGTATATTTGTTATGCATAAATAAATACACACACATACAGTATATATTTAGAAAATATTTACATGTATATTTTTATATTCATATAATTTATATTATATATAAATATATTTAATATATAACATATTTTCTTAAATATATACATGCATGAGTGTGTATTTTGTATATACATAATAAATATGCATAGTACACACTCATATATTATGTAAATAAAACTTTTATTTTGGATGTGATTAATCACGATTAATCGTTTTACAGCACTAAATATAATATAATATAATATTTGCCAAATTGATCAGATTTTTTTAAAATTCAAACTTATTTATCAAAGCAAAAAATATATATTCAGTAATCAATTATATAATATAATGTTTTCTTGTGGTTTTAGCGTGTAACGTGAACATTAACTAACTGTACCATATCCTCTCTATATTGTTTAGACACTTATTGACAAAAAAATAAAACTTTTATTGAAAACATGTTCATAAAGGTTCATAACATTTGATATTTGTGCATTTGGCAAATGCTATCTAAAGCTACTTACATTGCATTCAAAAATATATTTGTGAAAATATATAAATATATTATATAAGTTATACATAATATACACAAGTTAATGCATTCACCTGGAATCAAACCCATGACTTTGGTGTTGCTAGTGCCATTCTCTACTGTTTGAGCAACAGGAATAGCATTTTTACTGAATAAATTAATTGATCCCGATACAAAAGTAACATAGGAGCACAGAGGAGCATGTCACATTTGATCTGAATCTGACTGATTTGATCAGACTGATAGTGACAGAAGTCATAAACACTCAGTGTGTGTGTGTGTGTGTGCAGCACAGAGCCCGACGATGGCCGATCCTCTCCAGCAGGCGTATGCCGGCGTGCAGCACTATGCAGGTGAATCTCTGTCTGGTTTTTTTTCTGAGAATCTGTCTGCATGTGTTTTCTGGATCAGCATTTCCATCATATTACAGCTGAAACTCTATGCATTATGCAGTGACTTTGCAAACAACAGTCTGCTGTCATGTGACCTCATTTTAGTTATGACAATTAGATATTAGACTGTACAGAAACTGAAATCTACACGCTAATACACACTATATTCACATAGTCATGTAATGCTGTTGTTGTTAACATTAATAATTAGAGAATAAAGTATAACAATAATAATAATTTGCACGGTTTGATGTGATATGAGCTAACCGATCTTCAGATTTAATCACTGTTGGTAGCGCGATTTATTGTAATGCTTTTTTCCTCAGTTGGGCAGGACAAACGTGGCAGACTTGTTACTTGTTCAGATGACAATATTTGGTGAAAATTCTTATTTGGGTCATATATTCCAAGACGTAGGCTAGAATCTGGGATTGCGAAGTACAGTAAATATCCACACCGGTGTGGTGACTGACAGACTGACAGCCACACATACTCATCACATACTCATTAGATTCGTCCGCGCTGAAGCTGAAGAGCACAACCCACGTAATGAAGATAATTCCACAAAAAGCTGCAATTCCAGGTTTTCAAACAGAGATGGCGACAAAGAGGCAAAACTTACAAACTGCAGCTTTAAGTTGTAGTTTTTTGTTTTTTATTTATCTATTTTTTTTACGATAATAATCCTGCTGCATACAGCAAGATTAATCAGTTAATTACTGTAAACCTTCTATTATAAAGAAAAAAGGTGGAGGGTGAGTCGGAGCTCAGATGAGTGTGATGATGATTTATTCATGTATTCAGCGTCAGTGCTGGAAGTTGATGTGTTAAATCAGGAATATTAACGCGATTCTCTCTCTCTGGGTTACAGCAGCCTATCCTGCCGCTTACGCGCCAATCAGCCAAGCGTTTCCCCAGCAACCAGCCATCATCCCCCAGCAACAGCGGGAAGGTGAGTGAGACTCCGCCCCCTGGATGACAGGTGATAATTGCTCTGAGAGACAGACGCAAACTTCAGGAGAAATCACGACAATCACACCAGAGTTAGAACAGAAATCATCAGATCTTCATCCATGCTCAACATCCTGTATGTAGCAGGAAAGATGGAAACCAGAATTCATTTAGCATGTTTTAATATCCTGACACACATGAAAAATGATCACTATAACATTTCTGTTATCATAAATCAATGCTTGAGTCATCGACCTGAAGAACGAGTTTGTCAAGATGAATTACAGATCATTTGGTTTAATTTACTGTTAATCAGTTATTTTTTGTTTTGTCTTTTTATTTTATGTATCATCTTGCTTTATTTGATTTAGTTTTAATTTAAAAAAATATATTTTTATTTTATTTAGTTTTGTCTGTTATGTTATTATTTATTTTACTGTTAATAATTGTTGTTTACTCCATTAGCACTGTTTTTTATTTTAATTACGTATTTTATTTTATTTTTGAAGTAATTTTATATTTGGTCTTATTTGTTTGATTTGATGTTAATATAAAAATTTTGTTACTTTTGTCTTGTTTTGTTTTTGTTTTGTCTTTTATTTTTAATATAATTTTTATTGTTTTCAATTGTATATTTTTTCTTTTATTTTGTTCATTTTTTTATTTTATTATGTTTTCTTTTATTTTATCTTTTATTTCATTTTTATGTTTTGTCGTTTATTTTATTATTTATTTTATTGTTAATATATTTTAATGTTATTTTCATATTTTGTTTTAATTTATTATTTAAAGTTTCTGTCAGTAATAATGCAGATAAGCTCTCAGGTGAGTTTCCAGGTTCATTCTGATGTAAAGATTCTTCCGAGTCTCTCTGTGTTTATTCAGAAGAATAAATAAATGAATGAAGTTAAAATGAAGCTCATTTGTAAATGTACTCTGTTCTTGTGGGATGCATTTTCTCAATTAAATTGTGTCCCATAAATGAATCTGAAGTCGCTCACAATCATCATAATGAGTTGTGAGGGTGTATTGAAGTAGTTAATTTGCTTGTAATGATTGTTTGCCCGGCGGGATGTAGTTGACCCTCAAACTCAATGCTGAGTCAATCTTTCCAGAACAGCCAGTTTGTTTCAGGAAAAAATAAATAAAATCTTTACAGACGAGAAACACAGAGTCTAAAGCAGAAGCTCACTGCAGATACAACCCCTCAGCAGCCAAAATCTCTTTCCTAATTATTTGTGTTTATTCTTAAGTGAAATATTATTTTTTTTGTCTATTTTATTGTTTTATTTTATTTTAACATTAAAATATTTTTTCTTTTAGTGTTTTTCTTTTTTCTTTTTTGTTCATTCTTGTCATTTGCTCTATTAGCACAGTTTTATTTCGTTTTATTCTAATATTATTTTATTTTATTACTTTATTTAATTGTATGTTTTGCTATTAATATAACATTTTATTTAATATTTTGTCTTTTTTACATAAATTTTTTTATTTTTGTTTTGTCTTAATTTATTATTTATTTTAATGTTGATACTCCATCAGCAGTTTTATTTTAAAATTAATATTTTAATTTAAAATTAATTTTGTTGTGCCTTTTTATTTGATTTAATTTAAAATTATTTCATATTTTCTTGTTTTATTCGATTTGATGTTTTCTGTTATTTTGTTTTATCTTGTTTATTTTATTTTATTTGTAGATTTTGTTATATTTAATTTGATTTTAATATTATTTTTCATAGCATTTTATTGTATTCCTATATTATTGTATAAATATTTTATTATATTGTATATATATTTATTTTGTATTTTTATATTTTAACTTTTATTTTGCTATTTTTTTAATGGTTGATATATTAATCGTTCACTCCATCAGCACTGTTTTAATTTGACAGTCTTTGTCGTCTCACACGATCTCTGCCAAGCACCGGGAGACTCTGATGAATTATTTACGTTTTTTCCAATTTTCCTTGAAGTGCCTTTAATTCCCATATCCACGTTTAATCAAATCTCCATTTAACAAAGACGATAACGTCTGAATCTTTGCTGAGATCACCGGCTGAGAACAGGCCTTCTGGGTACGTCTCTGTGTGAAATCTCATTTGCGTGTCTGTCGTCTTTCTCTCAGGACCGGAGGGCTGTAACCTGTTTATTTACCACCTGCCGCAGGAGTTCGGCGACGTGGAGCTCATGCAGATGTTTCTGCCCTTTGGCAACGTCATTTCCGCCAAAGTCTTTGTGGACCGGGCCACCAATCAGAGCAAGTGTTTCGGTGAGTTCCTACAATGCCACGCTTCACTCAGCTCAAAGTGCCTTTATTTCCCGCGTCGGCACTAATCAAGATGCCATTAGCGCTCGGGAGGTACGTCACGGCCAATGGATTTTGGTTTTACTTCAGTTTTAGTTTTTATTTATTTTTATTTTATTTATTCTTAACTGTTTTGATTAATTTTAAATCTCTAGATTTTTTTAATAATATTGTTTTTTTTTTTTGCTTTTATTTTTGCTTTTATTTTAATGATTATTTTAATTCCCTTTTATGTGAAGCACTTTGAATTACCATTGTGTATGAAATATGCTATATAAATAAATGTGCCTTGCCTATTTCCAGTTAAAAAAAAGTCATGGCAATTTTAGTGTTTCAACTTATTTTTCACTAAGCTGCCAAGGCAACATTTCTATTTTTAATGTTATATTTATATTTTATTTTTTCAGCTTTGTTATTTAAAAAAAAAACATTTTTTAATAGTTTTAATTTTAGTTCCATTTTAGTTTTTTTAACACATTTCAGGTGGTTTTACATTTTTACAGCTGCATGGAAAGCGTGAAGTGCATCGATATATTTCTCATAACGCCTTCACGTCGATACATGCTGAGGTCTCTTTCTGCATCTTTACATTTAAACTTTATTTTCCTCGCTATTCATTAAGATCTTGACAAACAGGAGCATGTCGTCTCGCCCGCGGCTCCTCCAAAGCTGCAATAAAATGAGATAAAGCCGCAGCTCAGGAAGGAAATTAAATCAGGTCTTTTTCATCAGCTTCCTCCGGTGTGGAGAGGAACATATTCTCCCTCATTACTCGATCATGTCAGCCGGCGCTGGAATTAGACTCGGTTCGCATTGATCACTGCAGACGCACTAAACACACGTGTTTATCTGAACACTGACTCTCTGAAGCGACGCTGATGTGCTTCAGTGATTGACTGGAGCTCCAGACGAGACGCAGATCATTGAGACTCAGACTTTATGAGCTTTAACATGATTTGATCTGCTGCTGTGTGAATGTTTTGTTATTCTGGACGCCACTCAAATGTGACCCTGGACCACAAAACCAGTCATAAGGGTCAAAATAATCTCTCCATTGATGTATGGTTTGTTAGGACAGGACAATATTTGGCTGAGATACAACTATTTGAAAATCTGGAATCTGAGGGAGCAAAAAAATCTAAATATTGAGAAAATCTCCTTTAAAGTTGTTCAAATGAAGTTCTTAGCAATGCATATTACTAATCAAAAATGAAGTTTTGATATATTTACAGTAGGATATCTTCATGGAACATGATCTTTACTTAATATCCTAATGATTTTTGGCATAAAAGAGAAATGTATAATTGTGATCCATACAATGTATTGTTGGCTATTGCTACAGATATACCTGTTACTCATGACTGCTTTTGTGCTCCAGGGACACATATATTCTTTCATTACGGGACAGACACTGAACGTGTGTGAATTCTCTGCAATTCTCCAGCTGTGGTCCTTGAAGAGTCTTTGGCCACTCAAACTCTCCTTCTCACCGTGCATTAGGACGATATAAGCACTTCCAGGCAGTTTCGTAATATTTTATGTTGATTGGAAATTCTTAATTATTGCCCTGATGGTGAAAATGGGAATTTCCACTGTTCTAGCTCTTTTCGTAAAGCCACTTCACTAATTTGTGAAGCTCAATTATCTTTTGAATTTGGGCTTGTTTTCCCTCCTATTTATATTTCTGTGAAACAGGAAGCCATGGCTGGATAATTTCATGTTCATAATCACCCTGGAGTGCTCAAAATTGTGAATATGAATGGAATATACTTCAGAGATATTTTACTCGTGAGAATTTCTAGGGGTGCCAATAATTGTGTCCAACATGTATTTGAGAAAAACATTTATTTCATAATGATATTTCCCCCATTTTAAATTCTTATTATCCTATGAAAGGTTAGATTTTTGTGATTTTTTTTTTTTTTTTTTTTAAATAAAGATCAAAAGGATTAACAATGCAGATTAATTTTCACAGGCGCCTTTGATCATATTTACCAAGGTTGGCGATATTTTTGGCCATGACTGTATATATATATAAAAACTGGAATCTATGGAATTGCTGGAAATTTATAGAATGCCATTTTTTTAATTTTAAGCAATTTATTTATATAACAATTTGTATATTTATCAGAAATAAAAAAAAAACGTTTATTCATCAAGGATGCATTAAATTGATCAAAAGTGCCAGTAAAGATATTTATAATGTTACAAAAGATTTCTATTTCAAATAAATGCTGTTATTTTGCTGTTATTTGTGAATCCTGAAAATGTAAAAAAACAAAAAACAACTGGGATTCATAGAATTGCTGGAATCTAATGGAAAGACAATTTTATTTTATTTTTTTACCAATTTATTTAACAGTTTTATTTAGCTATTTTATTTTGTTATTTTATTTTATTTTATTTTATACAAAATGATTTCTCAAAACTACTTTTTGATCTCATCCTACATCAGTTTCAGTAGATTTTCTCCAGTATTATTATTGTTATGGAAAACCTTTTGATACATAAAATTGTATTGTAAATGTAACTCAACCGATTTGACCAAAAATAAAAAAAGGAATTAATACTTTTATTCATCAAGGATGCATTAAATTGATCAAAAGTGACAGATATTTATAATGTTGCAAAAATTTATATTTCAAATAAATGCTGTTCTTTTGAACTTTCTGTTCATCTGTGAATCCTGAAAAATAAAATGCATCACAGTTTCCACAAAAATATTGAGCAGCACAACTGTTTTCAACATTGATAAAAATCAGAAATGTTTGTTGAGCAGTAAATCAGTATATTATTATGATTTCTGAAGATCATGTGACACTGAAGACTGCAGTAATGATGCTGAAAATACAGCTTTTATCACAGAAATAAATTACAGTTTAACACATATTCACATAGAAAACAGCTCTTTTAAATAGTAATAATATTTCACAATATTGCTGCTTTTGCTGTATTACTGTTCAAAAACATTTGACTGGTAGTGTAAGTGATTTAAGTGTGTAGTAAAGAAAAGATCAGTGACTGTTTTAACTAAATTTACCTCGGGAAAATGTTTTTCTCAACACTTTAGCAACTTTATAGCATGCATTTTCTCAATTTCATTTTGTACTAGAGTTTAATTTGAAGACATTTTTCAATCATCATAATGAGTTCTGAAGGAGTTGTGAAGTTCAGTTGTTTGCCCGGCGGGATGAATTCAGTGCTGAGTCACTCTTTCCAGAAACCACCATGACATTTCATTAATTATTTCATTCATTTATATATATTTATTATTATTATTATTATTATTTATGCATTTTCATTTTTAATATGTACTGTAATATGTATGTCACGCCATTATTTCAAGGTTTCCCAAACTGGGCTTCATGAGGGAACTTGATGGAAAGCTATTTTAATTTTAAGTAATTTAATTTTATATTTTTCCCAACTGGGGTTTGTGAGGGAATTGCAGAGGGTTCATACGTTGAAGGAAAGCTATTAAATCATAAAAATCTAAAATTAAAACTTTTTATTTTTTAACTGACATCAGACAACTGTGAACATGTGTATGTGTTGTGAAATTATTGAAGTGTTAACTTTAAATTTCAAGGCAACCTCAAGTAAATATTTGCGCTCAAAAGGAATCAGCTGATGAATTAGCTGAAAGCACAGCTTTGTTCTTCATTATTCTTCATCGTTCACACAGTTTTTCACAGACAAACACCGTTTTCATGAATCTGGTTATGTGCAGCAGCTGTTGATGGTGTTGTTCTGTGTTTGTCTCTCAGGATTCGTCAGCTTTGATAACCCGTCCAGCGCTCAGGCAGCCATTCAGGCCATGAACGGCTTTCAGATCGGCATGAAGAGGCTCAAAGTCCAGCTGAAGCGACCGAAGGACGCCAACCGGCCGTACTGACGCTGATCGACCGCTGCCGCCTTCACTCACAGGTCAGGGAGCGTTTCTGACCATCAGCGTCTCTCCTGCCTTCAGCCTGGTCTCACTCTTAATACATAGGCAGTAATACGTAACATTTACAACCACAAAACTTACATTTTTGTACGTTTTAAATTAATGCTGAAACGTACATTTTAGACACATTTCAACATTTAAAAGGTACAAATCGCTACTTTTGTTTTAGCTAAAAATGTAAAAATATTTACTACTCATTTTTTTATTTGCATTTTTATCAATAAGCCGTTTAGATTTTAAGACCCCTTAACTCTTTCCCTGCCAAACACAGAATTGTCCGTGTTTCCGTGTTTTCGCTATTATACGCTAGGGGGCGCTATCTCCTGAATGAGTCTCGAAAGTGCCGATCAAAAACACAAACAAGGAAACATATGCATATGAAAAATAATGCAATCAACACTAACCGCATATAAATGAAAACGGCCCAATGAGTGAAATGTGGATCCAGAAAGTGTTACAGACCTGTGCAAGCTTTGGGATACTGATGGAAGCCATCTACTGCATCTTTGCTTTGATAA
The DNA here is from genome assembly GCF_936440315.1 of Barbus barbus. Classification (NCBI taxonomy): domain Eukaryota; kingdom Metazoa; phylum Chordata; class Actinopteri; order Cypriniformes; family Cyprinidae; genus Barbus; species Barbus barbus. Next base: position 30,279,025 of record NC_136750.1, read on the forward strand.
TATTACTGAATATGGTCCAGATGTAGTATTTGATAAATACTGAAGAATGATGCGTTAGGAATGGTTCACCTCACATTCGTGTCATTACAGACTCGTATGACCTTTATTTTCTGAACAATATTTATACTGATCTTTTACATACACATCTGTCAAACTCCAAAAAAGGACAAAGGCATCCAAAAAGATGTTCATATGACTCTATTATAACTCTGTGATGTTCTTTGTTGCTCTCTGTGATGCTCTTGTACAAATATCTAAACATAGAGATATGCTTAGGTGTTTGTAGTGGAAAATAATAAAAAATATTGTGAAAGAACATCACTTTTTTAAGTGCTGAAGTCTCTGTGTAAAAAAAAAAAAAAAAAAGGACCCAATTTTTCTTAATTTACTTATTTTTATTAAGTATAATAAAGATAAAATATAAAATAAATAAATAAACACTATACTTAATTTTTCCCCCATTTATTTATTTATTTACTTATTGTTTTTTACCATTCATTTTTAGTTTATTTTATTGTTTCATCCCGCATTATTTTTTAATTTTTTTTATTTTGTTAAATTGCTGGGGTTTTTTCATTCATATTTTTTATTCTATTTTATTTTATTTTATTGTGTCATATTTTCTCCCCATTTTTGAATTTTTTCATTATTATTTATATATATTTGTTTTGCTCCGTTATTCTATTTTTATTGGTAACACTTTACAATAAGGTTCATTAATTAACAACATTAGTAAACATAAACTAAGAATGAACAATACTTCTACAGCATTTATTAATCTTAATGATAATTTCAGCATTTACTGATGCTTTATTAAAATCACAAGTTGTGTTTGTTAACATAATGCACTGTAAACTAACATGAACTAACAATGAATGATTATATTTTTATTAACTAACGTAAACAAAGTTGAATAAATACTGTAATAAATGCATTGCTCATTGTTTGTTCATGTTTGTTAATACATTAACTAATGTTAACAAATGACACCTTATTGTAAAGTGTTACCTTTTTATTTGATCTATTTTATTTTATTTTTTACAGTCTTTGTCAAGCCATTATATCAGTTTTTCATCTTATATTATCATTTAGCCCCGTTGTACCCTACTAATGTGCACATTTGTTTTAATGTTTTGCATATCTGTCCTGATTTATCCGCTGCATATAAATTCCTAAAGCCATCTTCCTGTGAAGCTGACGAGACGAATGGCATGATTCTTCTGTTTTTGTCAGGGCTCAGGTAGCTCAGGACGGGTCTCGTATGTTTGTCTCCATCAGGGACGCACTCGTGTCCAGCGCTGTAAGTCCAAACCCTGCTGTGACCGTGGCATGACGTTCTCTCTCTATATCTCTCTTGTTTCAGTAGATCTGGTCTCTTTGGGTAGCCGGGTGATTTTGAAGGGTTGTGAACTTTAACCCCTTTATTGCTGTCGTGCCGTGAGTTGTTGTGCTCTTCCTCGTTGAATGTGCTGAATATCTCTCTCTCTCTCTCTGTTTGTTCTGGTGTGTGTGTGTGTTTGTTGTTGGAAGTTTTGAAGGCTTGATCGTGTTGCTTCGTTTTTCTTTAAGTTACTGTCTAATGGTGAAAGAAAGTGTTGTTTATGAATTGAGTGAAGATCTTTCGCTTTTCTCATATGACTTCATCAGGACATCTTCTCTGAAATTCACTGTAAAAACTAGTGTTTTGTGTTGTTTTGAATTTCTTTTTTGTCTTTTACCGTACAAATATCTACACATTCTTAAATCAAGATGTATTTACTTGAAAAGCTAAATAAGTCATTTTCCAATAAAAAAAATTCTCAAAATTAAGCAAGTTTATACATATTTTATTTTTCATTATTCTTTTTTTTTTTCATTTGTATTTAATTTTTTCATTATTTTTATCCATTATTTTTTTTTCTATTTAATTGAATTTTATTGTTTTATTTTTGTAATTTTTTCCCATTTATTTTAAATTTATTTGTTTTTTAGTCATTTCATTTGGATTGACCAATTTTTTGTTTGAAAAATAATTGACAGATTTTTTTTCTTGTTTTAAGCTTAAATTCACTTAGTTTTGATGCATTTTAATATTTTAAGTCATTTTGCCTACAAAAATACAAAATGCACAAAAAAATAAATTACTAAGTAAGAAAATGTATTGCAATGCAGTTCTGTTTGCAGATTCATCCCTGTTTATTACTAATGTTTACGTCAGTGTAATGTGTAAGTCAGTGTAATAAAAAAAAAAGGTGCATTAAATCTGATTGCTCTGGCTGTAGTTTTTAAAGCAGTAAGTGATCCAAGATGGCGAGTGATCAGTAAGTGATCAGTAAGTGATCCAAGATGATTTAAGATCCAAGATGGCGGCGCGATCAGACGCAGCGGCTGCTCCGGGTCCCAAAGACGGTGCTTTTATGTCTTTTAATGTCGTCTGTTTGTCTCCAAATAGTGTCAGTTTACCGCTAACTCTTAAGGAAATCACTCCAAAACTCATCTATGATCGCCAAAGTGTTTTGGATATCGGCAACGCGTACAAACAACAACTCTCGCCGGCGGCTACTGAGAAGCTACGAGGCCTTTGTTTACTGCTGGAGCCGGACCTCGAGACCGCGGCCTCGCCTACTGATGCTACCCGCACAAGGCAGCATCGCAAGTGGTGTGAGAGAGGACGGAAGCGCAGAGGTATACGAGCTAGGCTAAGAGCTAACCCCACAAGACCGGCTCTTCCAACACTCATGCTCTCAAACGTTTGCTCTCTGGAAAACAAACTGGACTTAATTCAACTCAGTCGGTCTACACAGCATGAGGCAAGGGATTGTTGTGTGTTTGTTTTCACTGAAACATGGCTAAACGACAACATCCCGGACTCCGCCATTCAGCAGCACGGGCTAACCAGCTACCGAGCGGATAGAGATTCATCAGCGGAGGTGTCTTGTGTGTGTATATCAACAAAGACTGGTGTAACAATGCTGCGGTAATATCAAAACACTGTTCATCGCTGGTGGAGTTTATGGTTGTGAAGTGTCGGCCATTCTATCTGCCGCGGGAGTTCACGGTCATTGTTATTGTCGCGGTCTACATCCACCCGTGTGCAAACGCTAAGGACGCGCTTCGTGAACTGTATAGCGCCATCAGTGAACAACAAACAAATAACCCCGACAGCTTTTTCATCATAGCCGGTGACTTCAACCACGCAAACTTAAAGACAGTTTTGCCAAAGTTCTACCAACATGTGAACTTTGCAACAAGGGGAAACAACACACTAGACTTTGTTTACACAACAGTAAAGAACTCTTACAAGGCTGAACCCCGCCCCCACCTCGGGTACTCAGACCACATCACTGTTATGCTAATCCCAGCATATAGACCACTTCTCAAACTCGCCAAACCGGTTCAAAAGCAGATCACCGTATGGCCAGACAATGCCACCTCACAGACTGGTACATGTTTAAAGAGGCAGCCACCTACAACAACCACACAGACCTGAATGAGTACACTGAAACTGTGACTGCTTACATCAAAAAGTGCACTGATGATGTGACAGTCACCAAGACCATCACCACACATGCCAACCAGAAGCCATGGATGACAGCAGAGGTTCGTGGGCTGCTAAAGACCAGAGATGAAGCATTCAGATCAGGAGATAAAGCAGCCCTCAAAACGGCAAGAGCCAATCTGTCCTGTGGCATCAAAAATGCAAAACGGTCATATGCTCAAAAAATCAACAATCACTTCACAGACAGCAGAGACACACGGAGCCTGTGGCAAGCCATTCAGACCATCACTGACTACATGCCCCCGCCACAGGCCTGTGATGAGGACACATCCCTCCCCGATGCACTCAACCACTTTTATTCACGGTTTGAAATGCAGAATGACACACCTGCACAAAAACTGCCCACACCTCCCAACGACCGGGCGCTCTGTCTGTCTCCAGCCGACATAAGGAAGACCCTATCTAGGATTAACCCACGCAAGGCTGCGGGTCCTGACAACATACCTGGCCGTGTTCTGAGAGACTGTGCTGCACAGCTGTGCTTACAGATATCTTCAACACCTCGCTGAGCCAGGCAGTCATCCCCACATGTCTCAAATCTACAACAATCATACCGGTACCAAAGAAATGAGAAAGTGTCCTGTCTCAATGACTACCGTCCCATAGCACTGACTCCAATCATGATGAAGTGCTTTGAGAGGCTAGTCATGCACAACATCAAAACCAGCCTCCCCAACACACTCGACCCGCTCCAGTTTGCATACCGTCCAAACCGCTCTACGGACGATGCAATTTCCTCCACCCTCCACCTGGCTCTTACCCACCTAGAAAATAAAGACTCCTATGTTAGAATGCTGTTCATTGACTTCAGCTCGGCATTCAACACAATAATCCCACAACAGCTCATAAATAAACTAAACCTGCTGGGCCTTAACAATTTCCTGTGTAACTAGATCCTGGACTTTCTAACCGGAAGACCTCAGTCAGTCCGTGTCGGCCACAACACCTCGAGCACTACCACACTGAGCACAGGTGCCCCACAAGGCTGTGTGCTCAGCCCGCTGCTCTTCACACTGCTGACCCACGACTGCACTGCCAAGTTCAGCTCCAACCACATCATCAAGTTTGCTGATGACACAACAGTGGTAGGTCTCATCAGCAGCAACGATGAAACACAATACAGAGAGGAAGTGGCACAGCTGGCTGAATGGTGTGGCACTAATAATCTGTCCCTCAATGTGGAGAAGACAAAGGAGGTTGTGATGGACTTCAGAAGAAACTCAGTTGACCACCCCCCACTGACCATCGACAGCTCGACTGTGGAGAGAGTCAGCAGCACTAAATTCCTGGGGGTGCACATCACAGAGGATCTCACCTGGACCACCAACACCATGTCACTCTCCAAAAAGGCACAACAGCGCCTACACTTTCTCCGCCGGCTGAAAAGAGCAAGTCTCCCTCCACCCATCCTCATCACATTCTACAGAGGCACCATTGAGAGTGTGCTGACCAGCTGCATCACTGTCTGGTACGGGAACTGCAATGCTGCTGACCGCAAGACCCTCCAGCGGACAGTGAACACAGCTGCAAAGATCATCGGTGCCCCTCTTCCCTCCATCCTGGTCATTTTCCTTACACGATGCTCCAGCAAAACCAACAGCATCCTGAAGGACTCCACCCATCCCTCCCATAGTCTCTTCCAGCTCCTACCATCAGGAAGACGGTACCGGAGCATCAGAGCCCGCTCCGCCAGACTGCTCAACAGCTTTTTTCCCCAGGCTGTGAGAGCCCTGAACTCAAATCATCCCGCCCCCCTCTGAAACCCCATGCAAACCCCTAACCCCCCCCCCCCCCCCCCCCCCCCCCCAAAAAAAAACCTTACCGCTCCAAAGAACAAACTGTTTGGAACTTTTTTGTGCAATTGGAAGTGTGCTACACACAGGTGAGTGGGCCTGTACAAACCACCTGTAGTAACACACTCTCCTCTATGTGCACTAGACACTTTACACACACTGCTGCGTGTACACAATCCCACAAAAGACTCAGCAATATATGTATGTTTACATGCTCATGCACTACAAATCATCCTGCACTGTTCCCCAACCAGCTGCTGACTCAAAATGTCTCTCTTTGCACATGTACAGTATTTGTGAAGCATTCGTATAGTTTGTATTTTTATCTTCTATTTTTTTAAGTTTGTATAGGATAAATACTTTTAGTATACTTCTAGTTAAATCTGTCAGTAGGTTAGTAGTGTATAGGTTTATAGTGTTTTTTACTTCGTTGTTGTATGTCTGTATTTATGTATGTCACCGTGGTCCTGTGAGGCACGACATTTCGTTCCACTGTATGTCCCCACATGTAGCAGAATGACAATAAAGCTCAACTTGACTTGACTTGATGTATATTAGTTATTGCTGCTGGATTGAACCGTAAATCTCACTGTTTGCATTGGATGATTGAATTTCTGGGAGCTTTATGTTGAAGATGCTTTAATCAGCTCAGACACACTGTCTTTAAATATTCTATTATAGCAGTTCATAATACATATGACACAAGAGACGATTAATGAGCATACTGACAGTCTTTTAGCTTATTCTTATCACCTAAAATTTGTGTATCTTAGCTGCTGGAAATGTGAGAGACTCGAGGTTTAGTTGATCACTTTATCTGTATATTAAACACCAGACCTCTTCTGATCATCTGTGATTGTGTTGCATTGTTACTGACAGAAAAATGACCTGGAAATGTTTTTTTAACATCATGTTGCTGCTTCTGTTGCTTCTGTCTTGTAGTTGCTGGTAACTTTTTGCATAATATTATCACATCCCTTGCATAGGTTAGGTTTAGATGTTTTACCTTGCTCAGATCCATCGGTGTATGTTAGAAGATGCTGTCAGAGATCTCAGTAAGGATGGCGGTGGTTGTTGGTCTTGTTTGTTCAGTTTCACACAGAAGGGTCACATTATTTTAAATAAGCTCGCTGGATACAAATAGACAAGCTGCTGTCCCAGAAAACATGTTCACAAGCCACTTCACTTCCATCTAGACCACAAGATTTGGCTTTTTGAGATGTTAAACTCTCAGAGCTGTTAGATGAATGTCATGAAACCTGTCTGGCTAACATATATCCCACCCCAAAGTCAAAAGAGTTTAAATTGAAAAAGAAACATATTAAAATATATTAAAAGCTTATTTTAGGATCATTTAAATGTTCTGCGTTGATTTGCATTATTTTCATGACAATTAGAAACACATTTCCTCCCAGAATCACAAGAAAAATATTTTTTTTATTAATGTAATGCAAATAAATATATATAAATCAACAAAATGTTAGTTAAATCTCACCCCTAAATTGATACTGTATACAGCGCCATTATTTTTTCTACATTGTTCTATATTATTTTCATGACAATTAAGTCTTTAAAACAACTGATGCTTTAAAAGTCATGCAAATGGAAAGTAATGCAAAAAATCTGAATGATCATAAAAATACTTGATTTTCTTAATGCATTATATAATTTCTTGCATTTGTCCTTTGATTTTTGGGCTGGATTATGAGCTACGAATGCTTTTATGGACATACGTCTGTAGGGTTTATATATATTATGTATATTATATATATTTATATATATATTATAGCACTTGCATATCATTGCTCTTTTGTTGATTTTGATTGCTTCTATTGTCCTCATTTGTAAGTCACTTGGATAAACGCGTCTGCTAAATGACTAAATGTATAAATATAGGGTAAATGATGAAGGGATGATGTGGATCTGTGTTTAGAGCTTCTCCAGTCTCCAGCGCTGTCTTCAACTTCTTCTCTCCTGTCTCTCTCTCTTTCTCTCTATCAGGATGAAGGACCACGACCCCTTATTTCCACAAGTGCAGTATCAAAAGACTTTTGCTCTGCTACATATCACGCGAGGCGAGCGGTCCCTGGGTTTTGCTGGAAAATCACTGAGAGCTGGAAAAACTGGAGGATTTTTTTCTGCCAACTTTCTTCTTTTTTCGCTTTGGCATTTGCAGGATGCTTTTTTTGCATTTTGCAGAGACCGACTTTTTTGCTGCTGTTTTTTTTAGACGAGATTGAGGGGAAAAAAAAAAACCTTTATGAACACATTATGCTCAAAGCATGCATAAACAAACACACACACACACACACAGAAGACCTTCAGAATATCCTCGCCTTTACATGCACACAAAACTCTGTTGAAATCCTCATGTAAATGTATTGATCTCCACACACACACACACACACACACACCAGCCTGCTGCCATTTTTGGTTTTCGTGCCTACACTTGGTGATCTGCGCTCTGGATGAGAATCCAGGAATATCTACATGCATCATTCCTTAGAAAATAGGGACCAAAGGACTACACGCTTTTTAAAATATATAAATATATATATATTAAAAAAATCAAAAACTCTTACCTTGTAGCTGCAAGTATAACGATTACTAACGTTAACAGTAGAAGAACGTAAATCTGTAGGTCAGGCGGCCAAAACGTTTGCTCTGGTAGCTGTTTCTTGCACCGACGTAGATTAGAAATGTAGAATATAGGAGTAGAGTTGCTAATTTTTCATGTTTTGTATTTATTTTTATTAGCGAAGATAATACTTGAACTTGTACAGAAGGAAGGAAGATGTACAGAAAGCTTTCCGGCCGCTGGATCGTATCGTTCATCGTGTCGCGCTCTTTCTTCATTCCACCATTCGACGGAGAGACGAGCGGAACGGATCCGGTATCCCAGAAGCCTTTGTGTTTGTGTGACAATCCACAGACGATCAGACGTGGCTTTTTGTACTCGGAGAGGAAGATTCGGATGCTCGTCTCTGAACTTCAGACTTTAATGAGACGAAACGGAGGAGGTCGATAGCTACTGAAACTGCCAAATGAACCACAAAACGTTTTTGATTGACGCTCTTGATCTCGCTGCACATCTGTCAGACGTGATCTGTGCTGAAATCCAGTGGAAATCTAACTGTAATCAACTGAACTGATCATATCGCTCACATTCACGCAAACCGCAGTTACGCTCGGCTGGTACCACTGCAAATATAAGTATTTCTGTCTTGTTTTCTAGTATAAATATCTAAACATCCTTGATTCGGGATGCATTTACTTGACAAGTAAAATGACTGAAGATGTTATGTCTTGTTTTCTGAAAAAATGATACATTTTTTAATGCTTTTGCTTAAAACAAGTAAAAAATATCTGCCAATGGGGTAAGAAAAATGGCTAAAGAAGATGATTTTTCTTGCCCCATTGGCAGATATTTTTACTTGTTTTAAGCAAAAACTAACACAATTTTGATCTTTGTTTTTCAGAAATAAGACATAATATCATAAGTCATTTTACTTGTAAAGTAAATTCATCTTGATTCAAGAATTAGTTTTCTAGTATAAATATCTAAGTAAGAAAATCATTTTTTGCAGTGTAGCACTTTACTTGAAGCCTTTATGTATAATGCATTCATTAAATAGATACAAATGTTATAAAAGTATTTCTTCCTTAGTATTTTTGTCTTGTTTTCTAGTATAAGTATCAACAAATTCAAGAATCAGGATGCATTTACTTGACAGGTAAAATGACTGAAAATATGAAATATGAAAAAATATGAAAAAAAGATATTATTACATATAGGGACAGGTTTAGTATGGGTAGGTGTAAGGGATGGGTCAACAGTGTAATTATAAATGTAATTACAGAAATTAATTACAGATGTAATTGCATATAAGTATTTTTAAATATATAAGTACAATGTAAAAACATGTATGTACACAATAAGTGCATTGTATCAAATTATTAATTTCAATGTAAGTGCATAGTAGTTAAGGCCACCTAATAAAAAGTGGGACCTATTATCCAATTTTTTATTAGTTTTTGCTTGAAACAAGCAAAGATATCTGTCAATGGGGTAAGAAAAATGTTATCGTTTAGCCTTTGAATTAAGATTTTTTTTTTTTTTGACACATTTTTGCTTATTTTATGCAAAAACTAACAAAATTTGGATATTTTTTTCAGGAAACACAACAAAATATCTTAAGTGATTTTACTTGTCAAGCAAATGCATCCTGATTCAAGAATTTGTAGATATTTATACGAGAAAACAAGACAAAAATACTAAGGAAGAAAATCATTTTTTGCAGTGTATGTATTTTCATAAATAATAGCAATGCATTATAGTATTTACAGATGTTGCAATGTGTTGTACTATCTAAAGGACCGACAATAAATATTTAATAATATAACTACGCTTTTAAAAAATTCCACCTATCTCAACTTAAAAACGTAAGTTCAGTTGCTGCCTTAAAATATTTTAGGTATAAACACCTTGGTTGTACAAATTATTTCAACTTAAAGTACATTAAACTGACTTTTAGATCAAGTCAAAATTTTATATAACCTATTTAAAAAATTTGAAACTTTGAAATTTGATTTTGGAACTTATTTTGATGAGTTAATGTAATGTAAAAACATAAGTTGCCATGACTTACTGATCATATCACTTTTATGAGATAATACTATGCATTATAAGGTGCATTATAAGCCGTAATTAATGCATTAAAATACTTTTATAATGCATTATACAGTAGATAAAGGCTTCAGGTATAGTGTTGCCAATATATTTACTTAGTCAACATGAAACCTGCATTTGAAACCTTCTGTTTTGAAAAAAGTAAAGCAGAAACTAATTTTATCCTCCAAGAATTGATTCTCTATGAAAACAGGAGGGCTTGACGACATGAGCTAAAAGAAGTAAAGTCGTTTCATTGAACATGAGTCCAGAAACATGTATTAATACAATAAAAAGGGTCTGTGTGGATTTCATGTTGACTTTAAAGGAGAATTGTTTAGGAGATTATTTGGATTGGATTGCATGTTTCTCATTCTGTCAGATCATACAGCATTATATATTTAGATTTCACACATCTGTTCTGGATGAGCTTAATCTTCAAGCCTGGACCAGAAATAATTGAGAAAACTATTAAAACACAAGCCTAACATGGCTAGCTTACTTTGATGAAGCTCAACAATTTCCAATACGTTTAGAAACACGGCATCCGTTTCCGACCCACTGATGTTTTTGTGTCTGTTTTCATTTCATGACCAGGCCTTAAAAACAAGTATTCACCTCAAGATTTGACCACCAGAGATTCATTGCCATCTTTGTAACAGATGTTCCTCTTCTGTGTGTACAGTAGATATTCAGAAATCAGAAATAGTGAGCGTCTCTCAATGGGCAGGTCTTTATCTGGTCATGGACTGCGTGCGAATCTGGGTCTCAGAGACCAAACCTGACCTCTAAACCTTCATGCCAGCATACGAGACGTTTATCCTTTAAAAAGACGCTCCCTCCAGGATCCCAAAGGACCAAAACCATGCAATTCTGCCATGCTGCCTGCGCTTGAACGCTGTGGATGCACAGACACTGATGAGGGAACGGCCTGCCCATGCGTGCATCATCAAACGCTATTGTGAGATCTCCATACAATCATTTCACTGCATTATTCTGATTCCGACTGTGTTTTATTTACTCCATCCTGCGCTGATGAAGCCGCTCGCTGGAAAACGTTTCTTAATCATAACAATTTGCACTAGTTATAGTTAAAAACCTGCTGATGTGAGGGTCTTTCTGTCTGCATTATCATTTTGTATGAATATATCTGACAAATTCCCGTCCCAGAAACTCGTCCTGACTTCATGAAACTGAAGCGAAACCTTCAGATTAGTTTGTAAGAAGAGGTTTAAGAAGTTCCAGTGTTATTTTACCGTTTGCCAATATTTTGAATTAGATTTTTACATGTCGTTTTCAATTTAATTTAAGATTTTTGTTGTTTTTGTCATTTTTGTTAGTTGTTCTTGTAATGTCTATACATTTTCTATTCATTATGTTGTCGTTCTAGTTGTAGTTTTACTGCAAAAACATTTTTCTTACTGGTTTTTGTCTTGTTTTTCAGTACGAATATCAAACGTTCTTAAATATACATTTACTTGATTATCAAAATTGAAAAAAGAACATTTTGTGAGTTGTTTATAAAAATAATAATAAAACAATTATATATGTGTGTGTATATATTTATATTTATTATTTATTATATATATATATATTTCCCCATTGGCAGATGTTTTTTCTCTTTTTAAACGAAAACATACTTAATTTTGATATGTTTTTCAGAAAACAAAATCTTGTCATTTTGCTTTTCAAGTAAATGGATCTTTATTTAATAATGTTTAGATATTTGTCCTGGAAAACAAGACAAAAAATGCTAAATAAGAAAAAAAAAAATTGTAGCTTATTTTAGCACTTCAACTTAAACTAAACAAATATATATATATATATATATATATATATATATATATATATATATATATATATATATATATATATATATATATATTTTTTTTTTTTTTTTTTTTTTACTTTGTTTCAGTTAACATTTATTTTATTTCAAATTGTTATTTGCTCAATAACCCTGAGAAGTGCCAAATGAAATTTCTCAAGTGTTTCACTTTAGAATCCATTATTCTGCTCATTTTTATTCATATATCCACAGTTTTTATTTTGATTAAACACCTACTTGTATTAAAAAAACAGACACATCAGTAAAGCACACAGATGACACTGAAGCACTGGAATTGTTTGCTAAAGCACAGTATTTTTCAGATTTGCAGTACATATCTTTCACTGTACGGTCTAGTTCAGCGCTGCTGGTATTTTCTAGAATAGATGCTGTTTTCAGTGAGGTTAGGTCAGTAGAAACGAGGCCAGAACCCCTGCCGGGCGTCTGGGTTAAAGTGCCATATATCTGTAGCCACAACAGAGCAGAAGATCGTGCTAAATTTATCAGCGTTAAATCAAGCGTTTCAGTTCACCTTCACTTACATTCAGAGTGAGTTCAGTGGAGCATAAAGGGTTTGGGAAAGTTTTCCACATCTATACGCTTGTGTGTATAAACGCCTCACAATCAGGAATAGCAGAAATAAACGAGAGAGAGTGCTTATTATTATCTGCTAAAATAGGAATATCTCTATTTTTGTCTTGTTTTCCAGTACAAAACTCTAAACATTCTTAAATCAAGACCCATTTACTTGAGAAACAAAATAACAAGATATTAAGTCTTTTTTTCTGTGAAATATATATCAAAATTAAGCAAGTTTTTGCTGAAATGACATTGAAATGAAAATGGGGCAAGAAAAATAATCTTGTTTTCCCATTGAATTGTTTTTTTTACTTTTTTTAGCATTAACATTTTGATCAAATAAAAAAAAAGACAGTTAATTTCTTAAGTCATTTTGCTTCTCAAGTTAATGTATCTTAATTTATGAATGTTTAGATATTTGTACTGAAAAATAAGACAAATTATATGAGTAAACTGCAAAATCTTATAGTATTTTTTTTAAATCTTGCTTTCCAGCATAAATATCTAAACATTTACATTAGAAGCAAAATGACTTCAGATATTGTTTTATGGGAGGGGACAAGATTCTAAAGGAAAACAAGATTTTTCACACATTGGCAGATTTTTTTAGGCAACAAAAAAAAATATTTTTTTATATATTTCCACAAAAAAAACTTAAACTTAAGTAAATTTATCTTGATTTAAGAATGTTTAGATATTTATAAAGGGAAAACAAGACAAAAATACTAAGTAAGAAAATCATTTTAATAGATGAAGATATTAATTTTTTGCAGTGAATGTAGGTGTTAAGAACTCCAGCTCGTTGTGTTTCTGTCAGGCTCTTTATCCATTCATTTGCATTCGAGCTCGTCTCTATTCACAGGCGGATCCGTGTTGCTCTGGTGTTCGTTAAGCGTCCGTTCGGGGTTCGTTAAGAGGCCACAGAAGTGAAAAACGTTCCGGAGCGAAGACCGGATGCCCTCGGGCTCGACTCTCCCTGAAAATAGCTGTGATTGTCAAGAGAAGGAAGTCAAATGTAATTGACTACAAGTCAAGAAATAATGAAAGGAACCATTTTAGACAGGGAAAAAATGAATGCTCCTCGTTTAATAGTTATTTTTTGCGGATGGGGTGAGATGTCGCTTAATAGCAAGCGGAAACGAGATGTAGAGGGCATTGGACACACATGCAGGCGCAAAACCTGAAAGGCCACAGATCTTTTTTAACTCTCAGGGCATCAGACTCAATGATGTCATGGTTTGTGGATCCTCTTGGGCACCTGACATGTCGACCGAGCCTTTAAGACACGACAGAAACTGCTTCATCACGGCACTAAATGCATCCGAGCATGTTTTGATCTTCCTGCAGAAGCCTAGAGGAAGACAAAAGCAGCCAGAAAATGTGCAATCATGTCTGATAAAGCTACGATTCAAAGCAAAGCAAACGCAAAAAAGGCAATTGTTTTTTTATTCTGCCATGTTTTAAAAACAAAATAGCTAGCGAACACTAGAGACTTCGCTCTGTTAGTTTAGTTTCGTCCAGCGTGTTGTTAATATAATCAGAATAGATCGTAGCACAGGGTGGAGGGGCGGGGCTAGGGTGGGGGCGGGGTTTGGGTCACTTTTGACTTTGCTCCCTGGTCATTTTGACTGATTTTTCTGTATTTATTCCAGGTTCAGTACTGAGCGAATCTAGTTAGTTTTTACGCTTTTCTACCCTTCTGCGAGTTCCGTTGACGTTTACATAAGCATATTTAGAGATTATGGACGTGTGACTGAATAGCAGCGAGTTTGGTCCACTAGAAGGTCAAGGGTGCAGGGAACGAGCTGTTTTCATATTTCACCATGAAATAATCAGAAAGTGAATTTACTAAAGAAAATGAAGCCTATTTTTAGGATTAAGGTGATTTTTTGCATTATTTTCATGACAATTGAATACATTTATTTCACTAGTTCTCATAACTGAAATGCAAAACAATAATTATATATCATTGAAATCATGTATTTTTGACATCATGCTAAAGCTTCAGTGAAATTCATATGATTTTGAACTTAACACCTCATGTTTCCTGTATTATTATTTGTACCTGATTAGCATAAACGCTTATTTATTGTTCAGAAAAAGTTTATTTTTTATTTTCAGATAAGAATATTTGTGTGCTGCCATACATTTTATAAATGATTACATTGTCATTTTATTGCTACATCAATACAGAGAACAAGAGGGGAAAAACACAATTAATATATTCACTGAGTTTAAGAGACAAGAGCTATAAAATATTTATGAGGAGTACTGTAGAAAAAAACATTACTTGTGTCTTTGAAGCACTAATATTACAATGATTTTTTTATTCACGCTGGCAAATGCTTGTATTATTTTCTTTGATTAAATTTTTTAAAGTCAAAGCTGAGGATTTCTGAATCGCCAGTGTCACTGGGTTTTGATTGGAATGTCGTGTGATGACATCACTTCCTCCCTAGAACGTCATAAGATTTTAAGGGTTTTGTAATGTGAACGTAAGCACCATTTCTACAGCTGTGTACATTAGAGAATGATGTTTGAGGCTCATGATTTACTTCATTTACTTCAATGTTCTTGACTCTGTAAACACCTGCTGGTTTCTAAAGATTTGTTTCTTCTTTTGGAATTTTTTTTTATTTCTTTTTTTTATATAGATATTTGCCTAGAAACTGTATTCTCATTATTGCATGTCTTATTTTTTGATTATTTGTTTTGCTCGTATTCACCGTTTATTCAAATGAAATGAACTGTGAGGAGGTTTTTGAATATGCTGGGCCTCTGACAATGAATGAAGCTTCAAAATATCTCTAGATATGGAAGAATGTTTCCATCACAAAATAAAAAAATTGAATTGTGACTTTTTATCTCAAACTTCAGATGTATAGATTTCAGATTTCAGAGTTTATATCTTGCAGTTATGAAATAAGTCAGAATTATGAGACAGACTCACAATTACAGGGAAAAAGTCAGAATTACGAGAAGCTCAATATTGCAAGACAAAAGCCAGAATTATGAGATAAACTCAATATTACGAGACAAAAGCCAGAATTATGAGATAAACTCAATATTATGAGACAAAAGCCAGAATTATGAGATAAACTCAATATTACGAGACAAAAGCCAGAATTATGAGATAAACTCAATATTATGAGACAAAAGCCAGAATTATGAGATAAACTCAATATTACAAGACAAAAGCCAGAATATGAGATAAACTCAATATTACGAGACAAAAGTCAGAATTATGAGATAAACTCAATATTATGAGACAAAAGCCAGAATATGAGATAAACTCAATATTACAAGACAAAAGCCAGAATATGAGATAAACTCAATATTACGAGACAAAAGCCAGAATATGAGATAAACTCAATATTACGAGACAAAAGTCAGAATTATGAGATAAACTCAATATTATGAGACAAAAGCCAGAATATGAGATAAACTCAATATTATGAGACAAAAGCCAGAATATGAGATAAACTCAATATTACGAGACAAAAGTCAGAATTATGAGAGAAACTCAATATTATGAGACAAACGCCAGAATTATGAGATATAAACTCACAATTACAGGGAAAAAAAGTCATAATAATGAGAAACTCAATATTACAAGACAAATGTCAGAATTATGAGGTACACTGAAGAGAAAAAAATGATACAAAATTGTTTAAGGTTTAAGGTTGCAAACAATTTAATTTAGCTACATTTAAAAAAAAATTGAAAGTTGGTCAACTACATTTTTTATTTAAATGTAGCTAAAATAAATAGATTTCAACCACTTACCTTAAAAAAAATTGTAAATTCAATGAATAATTTTGTTCAGTGTATAAACGCACAATTACAGGAAAAAAGTCAAAATTCTAAAATATAAATGTGAAATTACAAGACAAAAGTCAGAATTACATTTAGCCATTTAGCAGACACTTTTATCCAATTCGACTTACAAATGAGGACAATAGAAGCAATCAAAACCAACAAAAGAGCAATGATACGCAAGTGCTAACAAGCCTGAGTTAGCCTAACACAGTACATGTAACAAGGTGTTTTTATTAGATATAAACTCACAATTATGAGAAAAAAGTCTGAATTATGAGAAAATTATGAGATATAAACAATTACGAGAAAAAAGTCAGAATTGTGAGATATATACTAACAATTATGAGACAAAAGTTAGAATTCTGAGACATAAACAATTAAGGGGAGGGGGGGTCAGAATTCTGAGGGAAAAAAGTCAGATTTGCAAAATATAAAGTCAGAATTTTGAGAAACAAATGGCAGAAATGTGAGATATAAACTCAGATTTGAGATGAAAAGTCACAATTATGAATTTTATATTTTTATTCCTTGGCGGAACCAGGCTTCCATTCAAACAATATTAATGAGGGATTATTTTAATGCGATAATTATTTAAAAAAACAGTTCAGGCAAAAATGACACGTGTTCCAAAGCCCATATGCTGTTGTTTGTTCACTGGAACACAACTGGAAAACAATCTTCTTACCTTTTGTGTTCAACAAAAGAAAGACTGTAATACAGGTTTGTGAGTGAGAAAATTATGACATGTTTGGGGTGAATTATTCCTTTGAGCTGTTATTGAATAAGCATGAATGAAGTCTCTCTGTTAAGCTGTTTGGACCAAACTGACACGAGGAGCTGGACACAAATGCTTTTTTTCCCATGATTCCACACCGAGACTTTTCCAGCAGAGAGACCACGACATTCATGGCTTCTTTTTGAAATTCTCTCATGCTTTTCAAATCTTTTCTTTGATGCATCAGGACGGCAGTCAATTAATTTACACAAAAACCTCTGTTGAGTTGCAATGAAATCTCTTTCGACTCTTTGAAAGAAACATGTTTACTTGAAGAGACACAAGCCTTTTGCTCATGGTGTTCTGTTTAATCAGAGCTGTAAGATAGTCTGGGTTTCCCTCCCTGCTCATGATCTCTGTAGCTCTAGACGATGATATTCTGCTTAGACTTTAAATAAAGCACAGTCCTGTAGACCAGCTCGCCTCCGCTTCATTCTCCTCTCAGTCTCTTTGAGTCCAACAGAAGATGCATTAGCAGCACGTGTGGCTGTATTAATTGAGATAATGGTGTTAAGCGCATCTGAATAGCAAATCTGATGACAGGGTTGCTATAGCAAATTATTTAAAAAGGGCAAATAATGAATAATTAATGGGATGTGGGGGGTGAATTAATTAAAATAAAATGTTTTTTTCTTGTATCAGAAAACTCTCACGGCTCAGCATTTGAACAAGAATTATATGCATATATTAATGTTTCATAATGCAAAGGAGGTTCTTACGTGTTTAACATTATAATAATCAGCAGGTCTGGATCACAGTCAGAATTAAGATTCATGTTTTCTTTCTAAAATGAATGTTAATAAAAACCACACAGACACATTCGGCCAAGCTGTATAATGACCTCTGTTCTCAGGAGAGTTTTTTTTTGTCAGCTCGGGGCATGTTGTCACACGTATTACAATTTAATTTTTAAAACAATTAAATTTCTGTTCACAGCTTACCCCATATACAGCAGTGTGACAAAAGTCAGAATTATGAAGTATAAACTCACAATTACAGGAAAACACAGGACATGTAGCAAGATTTTAATTATGATTATTATTATTATGAGATATAAACTCACAATTATGAGAAAAAGTCAGAATTATGAAGTATAAACTCACAATTATACTTATACTTATTATACTCTTTTTTTTTTTGTCTATGTTTGTATAATTTTGATTTTTTTTTTTTTTTTCACTAATTGGCCAAATTGTAGTCAGATGAACATTAGAAATGAGAAAAGTGAACATTTATTGCAATTTCATGAAAAAAAGACCAAAAGAAAAAAAACCTGCAATGTTTATAAAATGTGTTGTATAGTATTATATAAAATACACACAGACACACACACAACATATAATTTCATTTTTAAATGTTTCATTTTTAATATTCTGACCAAATTATAGTCAGATGAACATCAGGAAAAATGAAAAGTGGGCATTTAATGAAACCAACAAAAAAAGACTGAAATTATTTAAAAGACTAATAATTACAATGTAAAATAAATAATATAAAATAAATTAATTCAATTCAAAACAGTTTTTCTGAATTGCTAATACACGTTTCTTGAAACTATCACTAATTTTCTTAAAACCTTAAACACAAATCCAAATTAAATTCACAGAACCCCTGACTCTTCTGGCAAAATCAAACAAAGCTTTCGAATCATACACATATACGCACTGCAGATCCTTCATTAGACACTACATCAAAAAACACCGTGTCCAGTGCATGTGGTACAAAAAAATATTTATTGTATGTAGTAAATATTTAGAAACAAAACGCACACAAACAAAACAAATCACACCTAAGTTTGGTGAATATACCAAAAAAATATTACTCTCAAAAAGAAAAAGAAAGTAAAAAATAAAACACACGTGTATGTATCTATATCTATGTACAGGTGTGTGTGAGTGTGTGTGAGTGAGTGAGTGTGTGTGTGTGTGTGTGTGTGTGTGTGTGTGTGTGTGTGTGTGTGAGTGTGAGTGTCACTCACACTCACACACACACACACACACTTCAGACCGAGACGAGCGCCAGCTGAGCGTTCCTGTCCTCCAGGTGTGGAAACTTCAGCGAGAGACGAAAGCTTGTCAAGCGTTCAGAGCTCCTCAGCTCATGTATGTGTGTGGAACTCGATGCAGGAACGTGAGAGATTTACTGTAGATTTGTTTATGAATATTAAACATAACTCAGTCCATGTGTGATTTATTATAAATGTACCAAACTTTGTCACGTTCCAGGATCTTTTTATCACTCTTTCCTAGCTCTGGGCTCTCACAGGTTTAGTTCAGTCAGAATTAATATTCTGTTATCATTCATCTCCCTCTGAATGAATGTGGAGCAGATCTGATTATGTGAAATGAGTTCATATTGAAATTTAGATCGCAGAATTTGGTGTCTTGGTAAATTGAGCCGTTTGTGTTTGTGTTTATTTATTTAGCCTATTTAATCAGGGACAATAATTTAATTATATCATGTCGATGTACGAGAAGTCTCTTCTGCATTTATTTGATCAAAAACACAGTAAAAACAGTGAAATATTATAACAATTTAAAATAGCTGCATGTGATTCTGTTAAAAAGTAATTGATTGCTGTGATCAAAACTTTCTGTTCATCTGTGAATCCTGAAAAATAAAATGTATCAGTTTCCACAAAAATATTGTGCAGCACAACTGTTTCCAACATTGATAATAATCAGAAATGTTTCTTGAGCAGTAAATCAGTATATTATTATGATTTCTGAAGATCATGTGACACTGAAGACTGGAGTAATGATGCTGAAAATACAGCTGCAGATCACAGAAATAAATTACAGTTTAACACATATTCACATAGAAAACAGCTATTTTAACTTGCAAAAATATTTTTTTGTTTTACTGTATATCTGATCAAATAAATGCAGCCTTGGTGAGTATTATTCCAAACTTTTTTTCTTTTTTTTTGAGAATAAATGGAGGACATTTGCTGAAGCCTGAAATTATTATGCTCCTTTTCTCAGGAGAAACATCTGTGAAGCATCAGCAAACGTCCTCCATTTATTCTCAAGAGATCATTATGTGATTTCTCTTTCCTCCATAAATCAAAAGCCAAATTTAACATGAGACTTTAACGCTCTGCTCTCATGATGTTTTACTGTCGTGCAGCTCTGGACCCACATGATCTCCGCTTTTCCATCTGATCCATCGGCAGCAGATCCCTCATGAATAAAAAGAGCTTGTAAATAAAAGGCGATCTGAAGCTGAGCAGAAGCTTTGATCCTATTATGTGTCACAAAAGCGTAATCAATATCCAATCAGGAGAAATACGACACGAGGGCCTCTGTTGTCACAGGTTATGTCTCCATTGCAGCAGGCCAGGTGTTGCACGGTATTGATGTCAGTTTAGGAAGCGTCGATGAGAGATAGAGAGAGCCAGAGATAATTAAAACCAGGGATGCGGAGGAAGACGACAGATTAGAGGTGATGAAGAAGCGTTCAGTTCCCAGCAAACATCTGAGCGGCGTTTACATAATTACCGACGCCGTCTCCAGATGACTGAGCTGAAGGGCAAATCAACAGCTTCATTCCTCTGTAAAGTTTCTTCTCTCCTTCACTTTTGCCCTCGTGTTTCGTTTCAAAGCTCAGAATCTATTTTCAGGCTCTGATGTTTTGCATTTGAACGGTTCATTTATGATCAAATAAAATGCTCCAATGACAATCTTTCCTGAAAGTTTAAAGCAGCTTTACGAAGTTTAAGTGTTCTGTAGGCCTGTAGATTACAGTAAATACAGTCTCTTTTGCTCAACAAGGCTGCATTTATTTAATCAAATATACAGTAAAATATATGAAATATTATTACAATTTAAAAGAGCTGTTTACTATGTGAATATATGTTAAACTGTAATGTATTTCTGTGATGCGCAGCTGTATTTTCAGCATCATTACTCCAGTCTTCAGTGTCACATGATCTTCAGAAATCATAATAATATACTGATTTACTGCTCAACAAACATTTCTGATTATTATTAATGTTGAACACAGTTGTGCTGCACAATATTTTTGTGGAAACCGTGATATATTTTATTTTTCAGGATTCACAGATGAATAGAAAGTTCAAAAGAACAGCATTTATTTGAAACAGAAATCTTTTGTAACATTATAAATGTTTTTACTGGCACTTTTGATCAATTTAATGCATCATTGATGAATTTTGTAAAACAAAATGTAACATTTTTGTAACATTTACAGGCTGTCATTGAGTTTGACAGTGAAGCAGCTTTTCCTCCAGCGGCCCGTTACGCTTTACAATCCTCCACGTTTCCCGTTTGATTTATGTTATTTCTAAGAGCATAGTTTCCATAAATACAAGATGAAATGTGTGATCGCAGCCTGTTATTTACATCCCGTCATCCTCTGGTTTCTGTGTAATTCAGAGGGCGGCATAAAATCATCGAGATCAAAGTCAGAGCGAGTGATGGAGAGTCACACGGCACACCTGAGACTGTAAAGCTGCTGATACACAAACTGTATTGATAATAGCGCTGAATAAATAAAAGTGACTTGACCTGAGACATGATGACATGATGACACTGTGATGGTCAAGAACCGTCTGAACCACATGTAAAAACCAGACACAGTTTGTTATTTGACTTGATGTATAGATGGAGAGACTTGATTTCATATAACAAACTGAGAATATATATATAAAACATAAGATTAGTTGATGATTTAATAATACAGCAGCATGGAAAAATCAATAAAGAATACAAATCTGTTGCATTATTTCATCAAAGTAATCAGAGCAAGTTCATCGAATAACATGGATCATTAAAGCTCTCCGCTAATCAATGATCGATCCAGTCATTAAAGGAAGAGTTCACCCAAAAATCCTCATTCAAGATGTAGACGAGTTCCACAAGTAATCTACACCACTCCAGTCCACTGTGTGTTTGTAAGAAAAAGCATTTAGACGTTTTAAACTAAAAATCCTTGTCCATAATCCATAATAAGGCTTCCTCCAGTGAAAAAGTGTTCTGGTCTGAATCAGGAGAGAAATCTGCAGATCAAGCAGCGTTTACAAGACAAAACAGCTCTAAACAAATATGTGGCTGGATTTTAATGTGAGAGACAACAGGAGAAAGCCTGGAGGAAGCATTATTATGGATTATAGACTCATATTTTAGTTAAAAACATCTTAATGCTAATTAACTTTTTTAAATTATCTTAATTAACTGCAGAGCATCCATTGCTGAGACACTGATGCAGACACACATTTCTACAAACCTGATGAAGAAACACACTCATCCTAATTTTGGATGACCTGAGGGTGTGCACATTTTCAGCTAATTTTAATTTTTGGATGAACCGTTTGTCATAGAAACATTTTTCACCACCAATTTCTTATTAAATCCTAATTTATTATACATTTTTGTCTCATTCAAAATCATATTTTGTACATCACAGCATGCAGCAAAATGGTAAAGCAAAATTACATGTAACGTATGCACACAGTCTGTGATGTGTGTGTTCACTTATCACTTATCACTTAACTAATCATTACAATGATGAACTGAACTCTAACATGATAGAAAACCAGAAATTGTGAGTGTTTTAACTCGTTGTTTGTTTAGTGCATCAAACTAGTCACATTCTGAGGCAGTTTTTGTTAGTTCATAGTAGGTGTGTGCGTGCGTGCGTGCGTGCGTGTGTGTGTGTGTGCGTGCGTGTGTGTGTGTGTGTGTGTGTGTGTGTGTTGTAGAGTGACGTAAGTCTTGCCCATTTAAAGTGTTGTGTTAAAACACCAGATATTTCAACAAAGAGGTCAGGAGAGAAGCTTTCAGCTTTCAAAGGAGAATCTGGAATCGCTAGTGAAGATCCCCAGAGTTTCTCTCTTTCATCTGCGCACAGAGACGCTTCTGTCACTACCTTCAACATGAAACCACGCTCACAAACTCGTTACACTTCTATAACATCATGAATTTCTGAGTGAAATATGATACTGAGTGAGACAAATGTAGGGCAGGGTTTGAGTCGATCCATGAGGACTTGAATTGTCGGTGAAAAGCAGGGCTGAGGAAAATTCAGAGTTGAAGAACTGACTCAATTTCAGTTCATAAATGTGAATTTGAATTGACCACAACATACAGGAAATTCAAATGGAATGACAGGAAGAGGAATTTACTCAATTGTAATTCAAAGAGATTTAATGCACTCTGGGAAATTCCACCCTAATTTAGTAAAATATGATGAACTACATATAAACTAGGGATGCACCGATACCGATACTGGTATCGGTATCAAGGCCGATAATGCAGGAACTCAGACATCACTGGAACGTTTGTAGTTCGGTCGGAAATGTCAAAAGGCAAACATGTAAAACAATGCACAAGTTACTAACGTTACTTGACGGTAAGGAGTGACAGGGAGAGAGAGAAAGCACAAGCACACACACTTCTGTTGCATGACCTTTATTGTTGTTCACTCACTAAGCACACGCATCATTTAGATTTAAACTAAATTGTAAATATAAAACATGCAAAAATTACAGTGGCATTCCCTATAAACAATATTTTAAAAGTCAAGCACACATAACTTTATCTAAATTGAAAGTGAAACTAGCAGCCTGTTGGAAACAACGTTAATTGCATTATATATATATATATATGAGTCGCTTTGGAATATAAGTTGCAGCACGTTTCAGATGTTAAAAAATGCGACTTGTTTCAGAAAATATGCTCATCGCTGTTACAAGATTTCTATATAAAGAGTGATTCTTGGCATTATTAGAGGAAACAGTGGTGATTACAGTTCTGAGCCACTGCAATGGAGCAAAACGAGGAGCTATGCATAGCACGGAGCATCAGACCAACTGCAGAAATGAGTAATTGAAGTCTTTTTAAGATTATTGTAGTCCAAATGGCTGAAAAATCATTTAAAACTACTAGTAATATGATTTATTGGCTTATCACGTTTGACCAACAGGGGGCACCGTTATCAAATTGATGTGGTGTGTTCTGTGTGAGTTGACAATGGCACACACAAAGTTTTGTGTCAATATGCCAAAGCATTGCAGAGATACGGCCTCAAGTGTCATTTTGGCATCATGCCTCAAATTCGTTGTTGTGGTATGTGAAAACCGTTTTGTCTATCAACATGAAATCCATACATTTTTGTCAGCATGGTCTGAAGATGACATGATTCGATTTTGGTGAAAATCGGACCAACGGTCTAGGAGGAGTTCGAAAAAGTACGTTTATAAAGAAAATCAAAAGGTCAGAGAGGAAGTTTGGCTGAGAGACAAACAAGTTTTAGTGCATGAAAACTCAAACTTGGATTTGTGTGAAAAGTTTGGGGAAAAAAGGCATTTTAAATGTTTTGAAAATGTAAGAAGTTGAAAAAACTGTATACATCAAATGCAGTTGAGCATCAGTGTTATAGTGCACTGTGTGTGTGTGTGTGTGTGTGTGTGTATGAAGGTCAGAGTGACTCACAGCTCAGTGAGTCAGTGTTCAGAATGGAGTTTGTCTTATCTGGATCACTTTTGCTCGCCGTGACACATTTATGGAAATTGGAATAAATGCTAAATTGGGGCGTTGATTTCCTCAGCACTGAAGTTCCTCGAAAAGCTACTTTTTAGTCAAATTTATGCAAAACTTCCAAGAAAAGCAGCAGCCTAAAATCTCCAGCACTCTGCTGGATCTCCGCTCGCGGCGCTTTGGCTAAATCTGTGCGCTGCGGCTCGTTAATCTCTCCTGCCATCGCCAGAGACGAGCGTGAGCGCACCTTCACCCGCAGCCCGGAGGAACATGATGCAACTCGCTGGCGAAACCTGCAATCGCCCCTCTCCTCACAGAAACTACTGTGTGTGTGTGTGTGGGTGTGTGTGTGTGTGTGTGTGAGAGAGAGAGAGAGACAAAACAAACGCGTTTCATTGTTTATTCGTGTCTCATTAGGCCTGTTGCTAACTACATCCCAGACAGAGTTTTCATGCATCTCAGGGCGTTTGCGGCAAAACTAAACGCGTATTATTTTGCACAGGTTTGTTTGGATGCTCTCCAGTGCCTGCAACTTCATCTGTATCTTAGCAACCTGCTCGGCAACAGCGAGATCAGAGAGGATGCTGATTAACCTGTTGCTATGACTACAGTGGGAGGCAGTAACTCTTTAGATTCTGATGCTGAACGAGAGAGAGTGAATCGATGATGATTTGCATCTTGTTTGTCTCATATGTGTCTCCTCTGTTTTCCTCTCTCAGCTTGTGTAACAGTCACTTGTGGATTCATCGCCTTTAGACTAAACTCATCATTTATGAAACCTGTTTGCATTTATGAAATGCAAATCAAAACATTAGATAATCTTTCTGCTGTTATAATTATTTTGTCTTTTAATCTCACTGATCACATTCAAGAAAACAGTCATGGCATCGGGGTTATTATACTAAAACTAAAACCATAAAGAAGCCTATATTCATTACTTGAAAAAATAAACATTAACTGAAATAAAATAAGAGGAAAACACTTTATTTCAGATAATTACCTAGGAAACATTTCCCATCGTCTTTTAGTTTAAGTTGAAGTACTAAAATAACTCAAATGGAATAAACTAAAACTAATAAATAAAAATGTATCTGCACATATAAAAAACTAAAATGAATAAAAAATAAAAAAAACAATCACTTAAACTGTAAAAGTAAAATCTAAATGAAAAATGAAAAATAACTAAAACTAATAAAATTACTAAAAACTGTATGTAAATATTTAATAATAATAATACAAGTAATAAAAATGACAACAACAAAAAAATACTGAAACCTTTTGCCTGAAAACAAAAATAACTAAAATTAATAAATAAAAATTAATAAAAGCTATGTAGACATATTGAAAAAAACTAAACCTAATGAAAAGTAAAAGGTTCAAAGTAAACATTTAACATAAAACGAACTAAACTAAAATAAGTAAAAACTAATAAAAGCTACAGTATCTAAAAAACTAAAACTAATAATACGACAAACAAAACTTACTAAAACTTTCAAATTAATATAAAAATAACTAAATACAGTAAAACTAAAAAATAAAATTGAATAAAACATGTATAGACATATTAATAACTAATAAAAATGACCATTAAACAATAAAGTTACTAAAACTTTAAAATTAAAGTGAAAATTGAAATAAAGAAAGAATATATATATATATATATATATACACAGTCTTTTTTTTTTTTTTTTATGAAAAACTTGATAGTATGTCAATAGTACAAAAATACCACTGCACATATATATTGTGTTTAGCTGATGTTTTGCTCGGCAGGTGATTGTATTTTCTCTGAGCACCACAGAAATGAGACTTTAAGGCGAAACAAAGCAGTACAAACTGCCGAGCGTTTGAGAATATAAAATGCAAATCCATCTTGCTGAGTGCAGAACATTAACAGATTTGAGCTAATGGCCAAAACTGTCTGCATTTTTTACCCATTGCAATTACAATCCAACATGTCAATTCATCAAGCGCTGTGCATACGGTAATTATACTGCCACATCAACAGATGCGTTTTTATAACATTTCAATTAGAGGAGGAACCAATTACAGAAGTCATCACATGTAAGTCAACGGGGGTCGTTTCCAAGCGCCACACTCCATCATCACGAGCCACTCATGTTTGAGTTTATCAGTGTATGCAGAAGAGTTATATATACAGCTGACATCAAAACTTTACATACACCTTTCAGAATCTGCAAAATGTTAATTATTTTACCAAATTAAGAGGGATCATACAAAATGCATGTTATTGTTTATTTAATACTGACCTTAATAAGATATTTCACAATGCAAAGTATGCTTTTAAAGTATATATATATATTAAATGCCCCAAAATTGTCAAGACAAAATAGAACATTTTAACCAATTAGGAAACAAATAAGTATTTATCATTTATGCTGATTCAGCAGAATGCAATTAATTTTACTACAATTTTTAGAAACTGTATTAGTTATTTCAGAATTGTTTTCTGTTCTCTATTATATTTCAATGTATGTAGCTAATGTGAAAATGAATATTTATTTATTTGTTTGTTTGTTTGTGGTAAATGTTTTTTATTTCAATATTATGAAAAACGTGATTTATTAAATATATCCTATATTGTTTTGGCTAGTAGATTATGCAGTTAATAAATAAAAAATAAAAAAACAGTGTAAGCAAATTTGGAAGACAAAATTCACAATTTGTTTTTTTTTTTGGTTTATTGGAAAATAATTTGAGTATGTTTTACAGGAAAATACTATCTCAATCTTTCTTCTTCACAATTTAATATTTAAATAAATGTTTTACTTTAATATTTACTTCAATGTTTTATTTATCATTGAAAATAGTTTAAAAGTAAATCCTATACCAATTTTTATTTTTTCAGTCTAGTACAGTTTTGAACCAGTTGTTTGAAAATAAATCTCCAAAACCACTAGAGAAAAGAAGCATTTCTGACTCCAAACCTGAGATAACGACAGACCCTGTGACAACTAGCCCCGGTGTGCATTTGCATTGTGCTTGACAGGATTAGATGAAGATGCTCCTTCATCATAATGTTTGTGGATTCCTAATGTTCTCATGCAAGTTAATTTAATGAAGGAGCTAAAGTGTTTCATGGATGAAAACATGTCTGACAGGAAAATGATGAAACCTACACTTCTGTGTCGATTCATGAGGCGTTTGGGTTTTGTTGAACATTAGCATCTCTATCTCTCTCTTGCCTCGGGCTGTTTGACAGGTTGATGTGAAGAGATGTAAATTTATCAAAATGCATTGCACACTGTTTCCAAATCCAATTTGCGCCTCACATTGGCTTTATGACGAACAGTGTTCAGCCATAATCAAACGTTGTTTTCACTCCTAATTCATGATTCCCAGCGTGAACCTGCCACAGATGGACAAAAATCTAAATAATACATTTCAGTGTGATCAGATCTTTTCATCCCAAACGACACACTGAATTGGCTTTGGGAGGGGAAAAGACATAACAGGTGTTTTTCCGAGAACTAGACCTTCATCTGGGCCTGCGCTCCAGAACAATAACACATCAGAAGATGTGAAGCTGCACATGCCCGGATGATTCATCTGAATGAGATCATTTTGGGATCAAATGTCATCTGATGTTGTAGTATTTCCATCCTGTAATGTCCTGATATGACACAGCTGTATATTCTCCTACTGACCTCTACAGGACACACTGAGAACTGCAGGAGCTCGATGACAAACTATTTGAAACATTTTGCTTTTATTTTTTATTAAATAATTAATTTATTGTAAATACTATGCATGTAGCTTATAAGTTTTAACCTTGAAATATATAGACACAACTATACAAAAGTTTGGGTTCAGTGTGTGTGTTTTTTTAATGTTTTGATGTCTCTTCTGCTCACCAAGGCTGCATTTATTTCAACAAAAATACAGTAAAAATGTGAGATATTATTGCTATGTAAAATAGCTGTGTCCTATGTGAATATCTCGTAAAATATAATTTATTTCTGTGATGCGCAGCTGTATTTTCAGCATCATTACGCCAGTCTTCAGTGTCACATGGCTTACAGACAGGAAACACCGGGGATAACGAGTAGACCAGACACATCAAACTGAACAGACAGGACTATAAATACACAGGATAATCATAGACAATTAGACAAACACGGCTGGACAAGAATTAACTAATGATTACATACAACAAGGACAGGAAACAAACCAAATATGGAAACATGAGGCGGGAACACACGACACACACGACAGAGCTATATATTTACTTTTACTGACTATGCTGTTCAATAAATATGCCAAACTGTATTTTTGAAGTTTCATTTTTCAGTTTTAATACACAGTGACTGAATAAAAATTATTGCATGTGTTAATGTGTAAGAAAAACGTGAGATTTCTGTGAAATTTCTGTTTTTGGTTTTTCTGAGTTTTTCAGGAGTTTTTCTGTGAATATGGTTGATAATGAACTTTATGTATATCATAAGGAAACTGCTAAAGGATTGTGTGAAATGTGTGTATCCGGTTGGAAAAGAAACAATAAAAGTGTCCCATCAGTGTGTTTATGGGATGTTATTAGAGGCTTGTTTAAAGATGCAGGATATGGTTGCATCAGAATTTCAAGGTTATTTTCCCTCTTCACTGAGTTTATTAAAGTGATGTTGATTAAACCACATTGTGAACCCAGAACAGAGCATTAGATCTCATCTGCACTAAACCTGAATCACAGGCCTCTCTTGTTTTCATCTGCTGATAAATTACATTCAGGAGATTTGATCAGAGACGTTCCTCAGATCTGCTTTCTGTGTTTCTGCCATCATGTTGGACCGCATGACCTCCCACGTCGCTGCGATGTGAAGAGGGGTCTGTATCTTGGCAACGCACCTAGCAACCACTTCTGGTAACCATGGATTATAACCTGTTGCCAAGGGAGACAGAGATGGAGGATTGATTTTCAAGGATGACATTTAGAGAAGAGAAGAGAAGAGAAGAGAAGAGAAGAGAAGAGAAGAGAAGAGAAGAGAAGAGAAGAGAAGAGAAGAGAAGAGAAGAGAAGAGAAGAGAAGAGAAGAGAAGAGAAGAGAAGAGAAGAGAAGAGAAAATTTTGCTAAATTATAAAGGTGCTGCGTTTAAAAAACGGTCTACATTTTTTTTTAATTATAAATAAAACAAAGATGCCTTTTTGTGTTGTTTTCCAATACAAATATCTATACATTCTTAAATGCAGATACATTTTAAGAAACAAAATGACCATAAATTAAGTGGTTTTCTGAAGAATTTTTTTTATTTGTTAAACTCAAATTTAAGTGAGTTTAAGCTTAAAACAGGAAAAAGAAAACTAAATTGGGGTCAGACATTTATTTATTTATTTTTTGTTCTTGTTTTAAGCTGAAACTCACTTATTATTTTACACTATTTATTTTTATTTATTTATTTGACAGTTAAATGCCTATCTGTTATTTTGCTTCTCAAGTTAATGCATCTTCATTTATAAAGGTTTAGATATTTATATTGAAAAACATGACAAAAAAATACTGAGGAAGAATTGTTTTTTTTGTTTTTTTTTTTGCAGTGTTGGAGTACATTACAAGAAAATATTATTTCAGTTTTTCTACTTCAAAACTTCACATTTAATCCAGTGTTTTACTTGCAGTTTCTTTGTAATTATTAGCAATTTACTAGCGATTTCTGAGTGAAAACTGAGACTTTTTTATTTTGAAAAATCTTCACTCCAAAATTAACTTCACAAAAACTTCAGTAATTTCCCAAAGTGACAGCAAGTAACACATTGAATTAACTGTGAAATGTGTAGAAAACTTGAATAATTATTTTCTTGTAAAATGTAAAATCATCTCTTTTTCAGGGAAATTTTATTTTTTATTTTTCAGAATTGTTGTGAAATATGAAATCTAAAAGCCTAAAAGTCATCAGGAAATTTTATAGAATAGCTACTAAAGTGTAAATTATTAGATTAAATTACATACATTATTTCATTTCAAAACTCACTGTGTGTGTGTGTGTATGTGTGTGTGTGTGTGTGTGTGTGTGTGTATGTGAGTGTGTGTGTGTATGTGTGTGTGTGTGTGTGTGTGTGTGTGTGTGTGTGTGTGTGTGAGTGTGTTTGAAAAAGTTTGAAGTACCTATATTTTATGTAATATAAAAATATATTTATCCTATAAAGAGCTAATAATATATGTTGTAAACAGTGAAACCCAATAAAAAAATATTTTTGCAACTGAAAATATTAAATATTTCGAAATGTATTTCAGAGGAAAGAAAATACATTTTCAATCTAATCTATGTTCACACATAAAGTAATATATACAACAAAAAGTTTTTCTTCAAATGTGACAAATGTGAATTTATTTTCCTGGACTGAAATATATGTAGGGCAAAATATGATGTTGACTGTTTATGACCCATATGACAAAACCCATATGACAAAAAATAATTAACAGGTTTAACAGGTCAAATCTTTAACATGTCTATAGATGATTTACAGCATCACTACTCCTCTCTTGCCTTGCAAAAAAAGTATGGAACTTTTATACATCCAATGCAATTATATTAGAAAGAAAAGACTTTGCTTCAGTGTATGTTTATGATTTTTATGGAAATATAATAACATATTACTATTAATCAGGAAAAACTGCTGTAGATATTTTTGGTTGTAATATTTTATTAGTATTATTAGTATTATTATGCAATTATGTACATATTAATAAAAGCATATACATCTCACAACAGTAATAGAAAAAAATTAAAAAGGGTATACAAAAAACCAAAACAAGTGCATGTACATGCGTAAAAAAATAAATAAATAAATAAACAAAATTAGATCTATTCCAGGGATCTATTCCAAATTAAAGTGACATAGTGACGTCTTTTTAGCTTTTCTGTTTCTATTATTGTACAAAATAGTATCATATTGTTTAAATTCTTTTATATAATGTTCACTATTTGGCTTAGCTTTAGCCCATTTTTTTACATCAATATGATATTTTCCAAGTAACATAATTAGTTGTGTAAGAAAAGAAATGGTACTTTTAGAATCAATGGTATCTTGTACAAAAACAGTTTTGGTTGTAAAATAGCAGCTTCCCTTTGAGTGTGATCCAGCAGCGCCACCGTGTGGCGAGAAAGAGACGCTCATCCATCACAAACATCATCTACTGATTCCAACCACAGTGAGGATTTGAATTATTTCAGAGCTTTTAGAGGAGTTTGTGTGGTATGAACGAGAAAGTGAGGGTATCTTAGGTTTCTCGGGTGTTGTTCAGGTTGTGTCCACGTGATGGAAGCAGAATCCACCAAAACTAACGAAATGCCTCGAGTTTCTGTTCCACAAGCTTCGCTTTTAGAATTGATGGAGTTCTTGAAACTGTTGCTGAAGTGCATATAGTGATGAAATCATTATTCAATCAAAGAAAACGCCCTCTGAGAATATAATTACAAAGATCTTACAAAGAAATGAACAAACCTAACAGAGAAAAAAGACATAAAGTGAGGAATATAATGGAGAAAATGAGTTCGTAGGCTACACTTTAGTAAACTGTAGCCCATATGTGACCCTGGATAGCTACATCATCTTAAAGCTGAATAAATAATCTTTCCATTGATGTATGGTTTGTTATGATCGGACAATATTTGTCTGAGATACAACTATTTGAAAATCTGGAATCTGAGGGAGCAAAAAAATCTAAATATTGAGAAAATCTCCTTTAAAGTTGTTCAAATGAAGTTCTTAGCAATGCATATTACTAATCAAAAATTAAGTTTTGATATATTTACTGTAGGAAATGTACTAAATATCTTCATGGAACATGATCTTAATATCCTAATGATTTTTGTCATAAAAGAGAAATGTATAATTGTGATCCATACAGTGTATTGTTGTCTATTGCTACAAATATACCTGTGCTACTGATGACTGCTTCTGTGCTGCACGGACACGTGTCACATTTATTGTCCAACTACAAATATACCTGTGCTACTCATGACTGCTTTTGTGCTGCAGAGACACATATCATTAAAGATCAGATCCGTTTGAACGAACGTTCTATTAATGTTACTGATATGACGTTTGTCTGGAACGTTGAGAGAACCTTGCCAGAACATTCTGAGGATGTTCTGTGTTGGCTGAGTTTGAAATTATATACTTTCTAAATTACTTCTCAGTTAATAACGAACATGTTTAACACAAACACCATCCTGTACACATGCAAATGAGTGTTTATTTATTAAGATACGAGTGTTTATTATTCAGATCTTGCAGGAGTTCAGACGTGTCCAGACCCCGCCCCCGTCTGAACCCTCATTTGAATAATTTGTGCTAATTGCTCACTTATGTGGAGAGGATCTGGCAGCCCTCAGACCGCTGATGAACTACACGTCTCTGGTGCCATTAACTCACTAAACATCTCAGCTCTTGAGTGTCTATTCACACACGAGAGGCCTGCGGCGCGCTCACATCAAATGCTGTTTGCAGAGTGAAACACTGAAGAGACACTGTGAGCTTTAATGCTCATCTGGCAATGCCAGGATTTGAGTGAATATCAAGAGTGTGCATGTGTGTGTGAATCAGGGTTGGGCAAAATTCAGTTTGAGAATAGACTCCCTTTTAACTCACGAGTTGGAGTTTGAATTGAATTGCCTACGACATACAAGATGTTGCATTGAAATGTGAATGATAACAGCTCAACAGTGAACGCCCACAGACCTAAAACAATCTTCAGTTCTTCAGTGAAGAGCTTAAACTAAAGCAAGCGGCTCAGAGATTAAGAACCTGAAGCTAAATGTCTTTCAAAAGACACAAAGTACAAGACTGTGAACTTAATGCCTTTTGTGAGGAAATGAACTACAGTCCCATGAGGCATTGTGAATGATTTGATATATGACAAGACAATATACAAGTATTGACCCGTAGTCTTTGATTATGAATAAAAGAGGTGGATCTGTAACATCTGGATCAGACTCTCATCAGTGCTGCTCTGGTGTCAGTGATGTCATCCATTGAATCTCATGTTCACTGTCCTGCTCTGATGGATTTGATTTGATTGCTCGTCTAATTGAGCCGTCAGACGCAGCGGTGTGTGTGTGTGTGTGTGTGTGTGTGTGTTAACCGTTATTTATGAGCATCATTAGGACATTAAACCCTCATCCGTTCATGTTTCCCGCTCGTTCACCGAAACGCCGTCACTTCATCTCTGTCACCATCGATTTTAAAACGTGTATTTTCACGCGGAACAATAAACGATGTCGACAGCAGAAGAGCACTCATCACTTCTGACTTTAGCACTTAGTTTGCTATTGGTGATTTGATTTGCTTTTAACCCACAATGGAAATAAAAAAATAAAAATAAAAATAACATGCATTTTTATGGCATGAAATCATGATAATGTGCTTGTATTTTTTTTGTTTTTAAATATGCACCATAGCAATAACATGCATGCATAAATGAATTATATAAATACATACATACATAAATAGTATATTTGTCTTGTTTTCCAGTACAAACATCTAAAGATTATTAAATCAAGATACATTTATTTAAGCAAAATGACAAACGATATTAAGTCCTGTTTTCTAAGATATTTAAGTCAGTTTATGCTTAAAACATGAAAAAAAAATATCTGCCCGTGGCATCAGAAAAAATAGCTTGTTTTGCATTGAATTAAGTTGTTGTTTTTTTTCTTCATTTTTTAAGTATAACTTCATTTTTGTCAGTTTCTCAGAAAACAAGACTTTAATATCTTAAATCATTTTGCTTCTTAAAGCTGGTTTTTGTTTAAATCGTTTTAAGTCACAAGAGCACATCACGTGCACAAGAGCATTACATAAGCACAGATTAAACTTCAGGTGTCAAAACTCTGAGTATTTCTGCCCTGAGTGTAACACACAATATCTAAATTGCATGTGCATGTGGAAGGAGATTTGTCCCGTTTTTTTAATTGCAATGAGAGCAAATCCCCATAATGCCCTGCTTTACAATAGAGCCGTAATTGCAGGAGTGTAATTGCACACCAATGTTCAGCTGCTCACCGTGTGTGTGTGTGTGTGTGTGTGTGTGTTATTTCTAGTTCCCTGTAGCTGTCAATGCTGAAGAGCTCAATAATTAGAAACGGGGGAAAAATGAGGTGGCAATTTTGTGTCTGCAATTATCAAAATCCAGCAGAAGAGTTGTGAGAGTTTACAGAGGTAGAGGACTGAAGTTCTGTTCAGAATACTAGTGTACCGCACTGCATTTACACTATACTGCCTTCTATTATAAACTATTTATCATAGTGTTCTTAATAGTAGCTTCTCAAAAAAAAAAAAAAAAAGGAATCAAATAAAATTCATGAAAGTAAAATCACAATGATATAGACTCCTATTAATGTATCACACTCGATATTAAGTGTTGGCTCGAGTGCTTTTATTATGGGATGCAGTACTCAGTGCAGTGTTTGGGAACGTTAGTGTCACAGGTGTTTCTCATCAACACAGAAGTGTTTGCTGTTATAATGCAACCAAATTATTGAAGATAATCGATGCTGGGCTTCTTCAGCTTTTGTTTTGCAGGTGTATGCTCAACAGAGAGGATGATTTACAGTGTTGAAGGTGGGAACAGTATGGAGGCTTGTTTCTCCCATGGAATAAAACATTAAAAAAGGTATTGCAACTTTTGAATCTCTGAACTCTGAAGAAAAAAAGGGCAAAATTGTAAGATATAAACTCAAGACAAAAATGAAGAAATTGATTGTGAGAGAGGAAACAACCTTTTTAATTTTTTTTATTTGTCATGGTAGAAATAAACAACAACAACAACTAAAACAATGGTTAGATGTAAAGTTATAAATGTGAGAGATAAAGTCAAAATTGTCAGATGTAAAATCAGAATTCTGTGAAAAAAGTCAAAATTGCAAGATGTAAAGTCAGAATTGCAAGATGTACCCCCGGTTTCACAGACAAGGCTTAAGCCTAGTCCTAGACTAAAATGTAAATCTGAGCTCTTTCAAATGAAAGAAACTTGCAATGACTGATCTTAAAATATATCAGTGCCTTTGTTTTGTCTCAAGATGCACACCAGTAATGTTTTTTTCCTAAGCACGTTTATAAAAATGACTTAAATGTCCTAATTGAACTATGGCCTAATCCTGGCTTAATCTAAACCCTGTCTGTGAAACCGGGCCGTAAAGTTAGAATTGTAAGATTTAAAGTCAGAATTGTAAGATATAAAGTTAGAATTATGAGATGTAAAGTCAGTCTGAATTATGTGAAAAAAATAGTTGTGAGATGTAAAGTCAAAATTGCGGGATGTAAAGTCAGTTGTGAGATGTAAAGTCAGAATTGCGAGATGTAAAGTCTGAATTCTGTGAAAAAAGAGTTGTGAGATGCAAAGTCTGAATTCTGTGAAAAAAATAGTTGTGAGATGTAAAGTTAGAATTGCGAGATGTAAAGTCAGAATTACACGATGTCAAGTTAGAATTGTGAGATGTAAAGTTAGAATTATGAGATGTAAAGTCAGTCTGAATTCTGTGGAAAAAAAGTTGTGAGATGTAAAGTCAGAATTGCAAGATGTAAAGTTAGAATTGTGAGATGTAGTCAAAATTGCGAGATGAGAATTCTGTGGAACAAAATAGTTGTGAGATGTAAAGTTAGAATTGTGAGATGTAAAGTCTGAATTCTGTGAAAAAATAGTTGTGAGATGTAAAGTCAGAATTGCGAGATGTAAAGTTAGAATTGTGAGATGTAAAGTTAGAATTATGAGATGTAAAGTCAGTCTGAATTCTGTGGAAAAAAGTCACAAAATAGTCAATGTAGTCGGTGTAGTCAAAATTCAGAGATGTAAAGTCAGAATTCTTTGAAAAAAGAGTTGTGAGATGTAAAGTTAGAATTGTGAGATGTACTAAAAATTGCGAGATGTAAAGTCTGAATTCTGTGAAAAAATAGTTGTGAGATGTAAAGTTAGAATTGTGAGATGTAAAGTTAGAATTGTAAGATGTAAAGTCAGAATTACAAGATGTAAAGTTAGAATTATGAGATGTAAAGTCAGTCTGAATTCTGTGGAAAAAAAGAGTTGTGAGATGTAAAGTCAAAATTGCAAGATGTAAAGTCAGAATTGTGAGATGTAAAGTCAGAAAAAAATGGCAAATTGTCTAAATTGTGTGGAAAAAGTCAAAATCGAGAGAAGTAGTCAGAATTGCCAGACAATTCAAAGAAAACAGTCAGAATTGTAATATATAAACTTGCAATAGTGGGAAAAAATTGTGAGTATCAAACTCTGGTTCAATTAAAAAACCAAACCACATGTGCAAAAACCTAATAAACGTGTGTAAGAGCAGATGTGAGCTTGTCCTTCATATCCACTTACACAACTCTCAGTGGCGCTCAGGCAATCAGCTGCTCCAATTTACTGCTGATTTTAATTTGGAACAGTGATCAAATTCCCTTCTGACTGAGGATCTGGCAACCACCAGAAGATGCATACAGATCAGCATTAAGGTCAACAAGCTGTGAATGAGGCGGTTACAGCCTATTTGCCGTCCACTTTCCCACACGACGCTGCTGCTATCAGCACTTCTAAAGGTTAACACATCAGCGTCAGAGCTTTCCTTAAACGCCAGTAATGACTTTTATTCAAGGTGAATTTTCCGTCCAAAATTTAAATGCAAATTCAATGTCAGTACCCAAAAGACCTCTAAATATTCTTAAAACCTGCTCAAAAGCAGTGCATATCTCTCCCCGCGAGCGTGTTATCGAATGGCCTTTGTCACAGCTGACGGCGCTTTCTGCTGATGGAATAAAAAAAAACGCCTTTCACAGATTGAAATGAGCCGCGGTCGGCCGTGATCGGTATTGGAGAAGCGTTTTGTGCTAGAAAAGAGTGTTAAATACGAGGCAATCACTACGTCAAGCACAAAGACGGAGAGAGTGTGTGTGTGTGTTTGTGTGTGTGTTTGGACTGCAGAGAACGTTTGCTAGATTATGATGGTAATCAGAGGTGAACCAAAACAAAGTCGAGCCCTTGAAAAGCTTTTCTGCCTGATATTGACAGGCCGGCGAACAAGCTATAATTCAAAACTCATCTGCTTTTATTTTTCACACATGCATTCTCTCTCTCTATATATGGATGGTCGGATCTATACACTTACACTCCGGCTATTAACCATGTGAGCATTTATACTCAAAGTGCATTCAGGTGTCAAATGTGACGCGCTTGGGCCTTTAATGAACGTGCATTTCTGCCGACTGCGAGTCTTTGGGTGGGTGTGCGTCTGAATCTCGTAGCCCATATAATGGCCCCCTGTCAAGACTGCAGCTCTCTCCAAAGTGCTTCCCAAATAAGCACCTATTGTGGAGCCGTGGAAGAGTGCTGAGAGAGCCGTCATTGTGCCGGGGAAGATGAAGAGAGGGGGAAGAAAAGAGGAGAAGATTGCAGAGCGATTTGCTGCGTTAGATGTTTGAGCCACACACGGTTCCTCCAGGGGCGTAGCCATCATTTCAGAAGTGAGGGGGACAGAAATGTTTTATATATATAAAATGTTTTTTTTTTAATAAGTCTCTTCTGCTCACCAAGCCTGCATTTATTTAATCCAAAATACAGTTTTACTATGTACAACTACTTTCTATTTGAATATATTGGAAAATGTAATTTATTTCTGTGATCAAAGCTGAATTTTCAGCATCATTACTGCAGTCTTCAGAGTCACATGATCCTTCAGAAATCATTCTAATATACTGATGTGCTGCTCAAGAAACCTTTTTTAAATTATTATTATTTAAAACAGTCGAGTAGTTTTTTTCAGGATTCTTAGATGAATAAAAGGCTCCAAAAATCAGCGTTTATCTTAGATAAAAAGCTTTCGTAACATTATACACTATACCATTCAAAAGTGTGGAGTCAGTATTATTATTATTTCATTTGATTTATTTTGGAAAATAAATTATATAAATTAATAGTTTTATTGAGCAAGGATGGTTTGAACAAAAGTGATGATAAAGACATTTATAATGTTACAAAATATCTCTATTTCAGATAAATGCTGTTCTTCTGAACTTTCTATTCATCAAAGAAACCTGAAAAAATCTACTCAGCTGTCTTCAACATCATCATAATAATAAATGTTTTTTTTTGTTTGTTTTTGCAGAAAATCAGAATATTAGAATGATTTCTGAAAGATTGTGTGACTGGAGTAATTTACATTTTAAAATATATTCAAATAGAAAATTTTAAATAGTGAAAATATTTCAGAATTGTCCTGTTTTGCTGTAGGCCTACTTTGGATCAAATAAATCCAGGCTTTCGGAGCAGAAGAGACTTCTTTAAAAAACACTAAAAATCTTAATGTTCAAAAACTTTTGACTGGGCAACTTTAATTTTTTATCTTATTTCTAGCTTTTAATTGGCTTAGAAATCAGATACGCTGCTGGACAATAACCAATAATAATGATTTGTTTATATACTACAAACACTTTTTTTGTCCCATGAGGCAGAATAGTTTCTATACTGTAATGAATGCTATGTCAATTAGCACTGCATTGTTCATATACTTTATTTATTACCTGGAGATGACTTGAAAAACACAATTAAACCATATATCGTCATAATCACAAATCCAAACTTGCCGTTTTTTTCTGTTTTCATCCATTTCATATATTAAGACTTTCACGGTGCAACTTTCTGCGGAGAGCACCCTCCGGCTTCGAGTATGAATGAAACACACACTGCATGTAATGAGCGTTTAGCGCTCCGTGATGTTCATCTCGCCTTATTCTGGGTCCGAATAAAACATCAGGTCATGCAACAGACTATCTTGTCTCTTTGAATTTAAATCTATATTTATTCACACTGGCTCTTGAAAACCTTTATGCCAACACACTTGCCCGAAAAAGTGCAGGGGACGAATTTACACGATATTAAAAGTGGGACACGTCCCCCGCGTAATCTACTCCCTTTGTTCACAGCATGTTCGGCTTGAACAAATAATTGATCGATGTAAAATTAAAACAATTGGATTTAGGGAGCTTATTGAGCTTCAGGGTGATGGATTTGAACATTACAGCCGCTCTGATCCGACCGAACGCACCGCACAACATCAGTCTGGGTCAGAATGCACCAAACTACACTGAGAGTCTGAGCTGACTTTGGTAATATTGGATGTCACCGTGCAGATATACTGTATTTTACTGAATGTAGATAGGCTATACAGCCCATAAAAACAATAAAGGGGGGGATTCACTGCTGGTTTTAATAAAAGTTGGCTGAATGTCTATGCAGCGGAAACATGAACAATCTGTGTTACATGACTAGAGAAAACTACACTGTGAAAAAAAAAAGTTGAGCCAACTTCAAATTTTAAGGCAACCAGCTTCAGCAGATTTTTGAGTTTTCTCAACTTGATGTTTTAAGTTTATACAACAAAAAGTTGAGAATCTCCTACAAAAGTAAGTTGAGAGAACTCAAAAATCTGCTGAAGCTGGTTCCCTTAAAATGTGAAGTTGGCTCAACATTATATAAAAACAATGAGGCAACTCCGCTGAAAAAAAACAATATAGACCATCACAGAAAATTCTAACACCATCACAAATAAATGACAAATGCCATTACAAACCATCAACTTTTAACCTTTAAAACCATATAAAATGGTTTTCTGTAGTGTGTTTTGGGACATATTCAATTAGGATTTATTGGTTTTAACAAGCCACCAATAGAAGGTGACCAAGTAGAGACCAACAGGGTCCATTACAGTTTCCATTAAAACCAATACAAGTCCCATTATAACCAGTAAAACCATTACAATTTTTTTCAACATTACATGTTATTACAAATGCCTGCAAAAGGAGCTAAAGGCCTGGTCATTGCTGCTGTTACACTTACAAGACGATCAAGTCCTTGTTTAATAGGCTATTGACCAAAAATTGAATTCAAAAATCCACTTAATCTTTCATTTTTGGCCATCTTTTTGCTATAGATGACACAGCCTCTATAATTTCTTCAACAAAAAACGTGGACATCACAACCCTTACAAAAATTAACCATGGTTTAACACACACACACACACACACACACACACACACACTTTTAGACAGAAATTGAGGGTGAAAATTGGTTAATAGGCCCATATATGTATCCATACAATATCTTAACAGTCTTTAAAATAAATTGCATTGCAGACAGTATGGGAGGAGGACAAGCAAAGAAAGGAAAAAGAGAGACGAGAAGAGAAAGGGAAAGAAAGATGTCAGTAAAATGGGCTGCACACACACACTTTTACACAGAAATTGAGGGTGAAAATAGGTTTATAGGCCTACCATGCCTACCGTAGATGTGTATCCATACAAAATCTTAACAGTCTTTAAAAAAAAAAAAAAAAAAAAAAGCACACACATGCACACAAGACATCAATGCACAGAAACACACACCTACACAACATGATCAGTTGATTTTTAATTGCATTGTTTAATTAACTATTCATTCAACTTTCTATTTAATGAAATACTTTTATGGTGTTGCTATGGCACACTAAAATGTTAAAAATAAAATGATTTAAGCTGAAATTACCTGTCTTGTTCTCTTTTTATATTGGCCCATTTTACCTGAATGTTGCATTAGTCTCCAATGTTGTGCCTTGGCTCAAGAAGATACCTGCTGATACTCTAACTCTCATAATTTAAAAACTTTTTCACATTCAAAATATATAAATATATTTAAGAGACCCATGCTAATTTATAAGAATATCATTAGATCTCATGCATAGCTTATTTGATGGAATTATTGTAAGTAATTCACCAAAACGTGGCCCATTTTAGCTGACTTCACCCTACACAATGGCTAGGATTATGGGTCTGAGGTAGATGTGTATCATATGCACGTGAAAATTACTATATTACATATTATATGCATGCCAAACTCGTGCTTGTCATATGCACACAGTAAATTTGCAGAAGAAATGGCCCAACTTCTCTCATGCTCATATCCTTTCCTCTGCGTGTAAATGCGTCTGATTCTCAGGCTGGAGAAGCACTGACTCCGTCTCTCTCTCTCTGACCTGTTCTTCAGCTCTTTTGTTCTGTCTGTCTGTCATGGATGACTGGCTCTGTGTCCGTCTCTCTCTCTCTGTTCTCCACTTTAATTACTCTGTATTCAGTCGCTCTAATAGAAACCATGATGAAAGTGATTAAACCCTGGACAGGTCTGAATAGAAGCGCAAATGGAGCAAGGGATGAAAAGATAAGTAGATGAAAGCAAGGACAGAGAAGAGAAAGACGGAAAACAAGACAGTGGAGGTGAATATCCTTTGAGCACGGATGATTTGCAATAACGTACAGTACAATAGAGCCACATGACAAAGATACAGAACTATTCAATGGGACTCGCCATAAAGTGCCCATATTAAAGCCAATCATTCACTGTGAACAGAAACTAATATTTGTAGTGTGCATGAACTGAGCAAATGTACTTGAATGCACACAGTGTGAGTTTCTTTGGACAAAAGTGTCTGCCTAATGCATATGATGTATGTAAATGATCTTATATTTCACAATTGAGAAACGGTCTTGCAGTGTCACGTTAATGTTAACATATTAAACATTAACCGATAGCTCAATCCAGGTATTATAAACATGCAGCAGGATCACAAACCTTTAGTTTAGTGGCTGATTCAGTAAATTATAATTCAACTTTAAGTGCAATAAAAAAGGAAACTGCTATAAATGTAATATTCCTCTTTCTTTATTAGTATAAACATGCTAACATAGGTACATTAATAGAATTAGAAATCAGTGATATTAAAACTTAATGTCTGAAATAGAAATGTATATTATACATTTATTTATATTTAATAAATTAATTTTCATTTTATGGGTAATGATGCAAGAACACATTCCCAGAATCCATTTATTTATTGTTTGTTTGTTACCTGAAATTTTTTTTATTATCTTTGACAGACTTATATTTATATTTAAAAGCTAAACATAGAAATATATATAGTATTTAGTGTTTATTTATTTATTTTACATAAAGTTTCCTGAAAACAACTTTATTAGCTTTGACTTTTTAGATATTAAAAATCAATGTTTGAAATGCTGCCTATAGAAATGTATATTTAGTTATTATTTAGTTACTATTTTTATTGTTATAGGCAGACAGGCAGACAGGCAGACAGGCAGGCAGACAGACAGGCAGGCAGGCAGGCAGGCAGACAGGCAGACAGACAGGCAGGCAGGCAGGCAGGCAGACAGGCAGGCAGGCAGACAGACAGACAGACAGGCAGACAGGCAGGCAGGCAGGCAGGCAGGCAGACAGGCAGACAGGCAGACAGATAGATAGATAGACAGGCAGACAGACAGACAGACAGGCAGACAGGCAGACAGGCAGGCAGACAGGCAGACAGGCAGACAGGCAGGCAGGCAGGCAGGCAGACAGGCAGGCAGGCAGACAGACAGACAGACAGACAGGCAGGCAGGCAGGCAGGCAGGCAGGCAGGCAGACAGGCAGACAGGCAGACAGATAGATAGATAGACAGGCAGGCAGACAGGCAGACAGGCAGACAGGCAGACAGGCAGGCAGACAGGCAGGCAGGCAGGCAGGCAGGCAGACAGACAGACAGACAGACAGGCAGACAGGCAGGCAGGCAGGCAGGCAGGCAGGCAGACAGGCAGACAGGCAGACAGATAGACAGACAGACAGGCAGACAGGCAGACAGGCAGGCAGACAGGCAGACAGGCAGACAGACAGACAGACAGACAGACAGACAGACAGATAGACAGATAGATAGATAGATAGATAGATAG
Source organism: Barbus barbus (assembly GCF_936440315.1). Classification (NCBI taxonomy): domain Eukaryota; kingdom Metazoa; phylum Chordata; class Actinopteri; order Cypriniformes; family Cyprinidae; genus Barbus; species Barbus barbus. The sequence goes on from NC_136750.1 coordinate 30,322,279, forward strand.
ATAGATAGATAGATAGATAGATAGATAGATAGATAATCAATGTTTGAGATGCTATAGAAAAGTATATGTAGATACTGGATCTATAAAAGTTGAGCCAACTTAAAATTTTAAGGCAACCAGCTTCAGCAGATTTTTGAGTTCTCTCAACTTACTTTTGTAGGAGATTCTCAACTTATTGTTTTTGTTCAGTGGTCGTTTGCAGATGTTTTATCAGCGTTTGGCTTTGATTCATGGCAGATCTCAAACCAGCTAGAAGGTAATTTGCTCCTCCTGTAGTACCACAGTAAACGTAAAAACAAATATATTCATTTCATTCCTGGTGTGAATGAAGTTTTGCTTCAGTTTTTCGTTTCACTCTTGTGTGTGAATGATCTGAAAACTCCCTGAACTAGAGCTTGTATGCAGAAGGTAAAGTCGAGAAACGCTTTAAACTTTCTCTTCACGTTTATCCTGAAGCTGATTAGATGAGACGTGACGCCGGGGGTATGATGGGACACGCAGGGGACAAATGATCTGCACAAACTACTGTGGTGGCATCATGGTAAAATGATGGTATAAGATGGGAATAACATGGTACTTTATTATACTGTGGTACTCAGAGAAGGAATACACTGCAAAATTGATGATTTTCTTAGTATTTTTGTCTTCTTTTGCAGTACAAACATCTAAACATTCTTGATTCAATATACATTAGCTTAAAATAAGTTAAATCAAGATGTGAGCTGAAATCATATTTCTTATTTTAATTAATGCACGCAGGAACTGTCATTTTATTTAAGCTGGATATAGGAGGGAATTTAAAGTGTAATTTCTTGATCCTGAAAAGTCATAGAAATTTTTATAATTGCTACAAATTTACCTCAAGCTCTAAAATATTTTACTAGGTAAAAAAAATCGCTATTTGTGAGCAATAAATGATTTTTAAAAAATGCCAGTAATCATAAACAAATGGAAAAAGTCTTGTAATTGAAACTTAATTATGGTTAACTAAAACTACAACTATTAGAACATATTTGTTAATTAAAATTAAGATGAAATAAAATAAAATATGCATTTTAAATGGAAAAACTAAATGAAAATGAAAAATGTTTCCTTGCCAACTAACTGAATTACTAACTGAAGACAATAAAAACTAAAACTGAACTAGAGAAATATTTTAAAATTAACCTAAATAGTAACATAACAAAACAACTAATACAAATGGCAAGCACATGACAAAATGGCTAAAACTGTATCTAAAACTAAAAAGAAAACTGAAAATATCAAATTATAAATATTCTAAATATTCATAAAAATATAATAGTATAGATTACCACTGATTGGTAATCTATACAACCCCTGTACAACCTTTTTGAACATTCCTGTTATTACTATTTATGTCAACAACATACTGACCTGCACATTTATATTTCTATTTTTTATCTTTTTATTTATTTTTTCTACTTTTCTTTTTCTTAATATCTGTATTCTATATAATTGCACTGTCCTTGGAGCGGACCTGACCTACATTTCACTGCTGGTTATACTCTGCATAATTGTGTATGTGACAAATACAAATCTTGAATCTTGAATACTATGACTATTACTATGTGTAAATCCTGCAGAACATTCAGATATTAAAACTTCTGAAATTATGGAATTGATTTTTTTTCTAATATGTAACTATTTAAATATTTTGCCAGTTGCTCTAAATAAAACAAGTTTTAAAACAAATATTATTTTAGTGTAATTCAAATACAATTGTAGGTTTTATTAGTAGTTTGAAATAGTTTTATGTTTATCCATTTTCATTTGATTTATAGTTCAATTTTTTTGTTATTTTATTATTATTTTGTTAAATGTCCATATAGTTTATATGAATTTTTATTTAAATTTTAATTGTACTATATGAAAATAAACATTTGAAAAAACACATTTAATATTTTATTTTATTTCTGTTAATGTTTATTTTATTTCAACAATTTATGGTTTTATTTTTAGTTACCTATAAAAACCCTGCCTTGGAGACAAAAAGATTGAGAACAGTTATTTTTTTGGTTGTCATTATTCAGTACAATTATTAAGGTTCAGATTAGTGAAGAACTGCATAATGTTGTCACGTGATACCTATTACTTTTCTAAACACAGTGTTGACATTGTTTGCATTTAGTGAGGCGTGCAGTGATTAAATGTTTTTTGAGATGCTGATAAATTACACTTCTGATCCAAAATGATATAACATAATCTGTCCATACAGACAGAGCTCCGAAAGCAGATTATTTTGAGTTAAACTTTGACTGCTACTGTTCAATGACGTGAGGGGGAATGTCTCTATATCACACACACACACACACACACACACTTGACATTTCCCTCGCAGCATGCTGTTAGATGACCGAGCGTTTCTGTGAGCGTGACGAAGAAAGTAGTGACCCGGTACGAATGGCCACTGCAGGGGAGTGTGTCTCCCTCACACACACTCACACACACACACACACACACTTGCTCTCTGTGGAGTCTTTAGCCATCTGGCTACACGCTGAATTGTTGGGTTTTACATGAGGTCTGGTCTAAACTCTGCTTCCTCTGGAGCTCAAGAGCTGGTAAAGCAGTTCTGATCTGCGCGAGGAGAGAACTTACTAACACATTTAACCACCAGAGATCAACCTGCACAGATTCAATCTGTTCCAGCGAGTCTCTGGGTCCAGAACTAGTTAAACTCCATCAGCAGCATCTATGAGTGTTTACCAGCACAGAACACTTACATGCACAAAATGATTCACTGTGCTTCTGTCAATAAACCAGTCTTATTTTGAAGTCAAAAATGTGCATTTGTTCAAACTGAATTGGGTAAGAAGGCTTTTATATGCAGCTCCGTCTGATTGGAATCTTCTTCAATCAAAACTGAAATCGCAAAACTCAGTGATGTGTAATTTTTATAGTGTTCTTAGTTTGTTTTTTGTAAATCTTGTGATGAAACTAATTATATTGCTGCTCATTTTGGCCAGGACACTCCCGTGAAGAGATTTTCTTTTCTGGTTAAATCATTTTCTTTAGTTTGAATCAGTTTTTATTTCTATTTTCCATTTTCATTTTCATTTTAGTTAAAGTTTTAGTAATTTTTGTTGTTTTTGCAATTTGAGTAGTTTTTGTTTAAAAATGCTTTTATTCATTTTTGTTGTAGTTGTAGTAATTTTAGTAGCCTATACACCAACATGAACTAAATGAGAACAACAGCACATTGTAAAAATTATTTTTCAAGTTTATTGAAGATTATTGAAGTACGTTTTACAAAAAAATATATATATATTTCAGTTTTTCAAAACTTAACTTTTAGTTCAATGTGTTACTTGCTCTTCTTTGTAATTATTTATCAAATTTACTAGCAGTTTCCGAGTTTTTAGTGTTTACTTTGAAAATGTTGCATTTCTAAATTGCTTGTGAATTTCACAAATGATGACAAAGTAACAGCAAGTAATGCATAGGAAAAAATAATTTTTACAGTATGGAACAGAATAGTTTATGATGTTCATATCTAAAAGTCATCAGAAATGTTATTAAATAGTAATTCAAGTGTAAATTGTTAGATTTAATTAGATACATTTTTTGATTTCGAAAGCAAAACATAAATGAGTTAATTCATGAAGTTTTGAAATAGCGAGAATCAGCTCACAAATGTCACTATATTACTAAAGATCATTTTGACTAGTGAGGACATTTAGGGCCTCAATCGTGTAGCTAAACAAGTGCACACACACACAGTAAAAACACTTTTCTAATGGTAAACCACTGTGCTTGAATAGATGAACTGATGTTTCAGTTGTGCTCAGGTCAATGGCTGATTTTTACTGTATGTTCAAAACATGTTAGAGCAACTTACTGTGCTTTTTGTGAGATTTTAACATTTTCTGTCTAAACATTCAGTTAACACGGAATAATTAATGATCCATTTGCTTTTTTGTATAAAGCTCTAATTGTTTTTAATTTAATTGATCAAAATACTGCAATAAATTGCATTAGTGGGTCTGAAGCGTGCATGCGGCTGCTATTATCAGGTAATGAGAATTAGACTGAAGGGCTGTTCAATTAAACTCTCCATGTTCACACGCTACACTCGCCTTTAAAGAAGATGCAGGAAAACTGTGTTTCGTCTTAATGCAGGGAATTAATTCAAGCGCTCGTTATCAGATGTACTCGGGTAGAAATGAGGTAGAAACAAATGTTTGTTTTCTTGTCACTTCCGCACCTGTTCACTGTGTTTTTAAAAAATTTAAATCAGCCACTTTTACAATGAGACGTTTTGGGGAGAGATGACCAGTGTGTGTGTGTGTGTGTGTGTGTGTTTTAAGTAGTTTAAAATGATTTATTGTTGGAATGGAAAATGTTTTTATCTTGGTGAACTTGAAGTGTTCATTGGGTATAGAATTGTATTTTTATTAATTTTTAATCTACAGTGTCAGTGTGGTGATTGTTATTATAACTGTTTGGACTCTAAATGAGCTGTCTTTATATGTCCTGGTACCTTCTGTGTGTTGAAAGCCTGAGGAAGGTGTGCAGGATTTATTTTTCTAGTTTATATTGGAAGAGATAAGTGCAAATTAACTATTAACTGTTTAAACTGTTCAACTAAATTAGTGGTTTTTCTGTTTTTGGCAGATAATTTTTGACCAGAGGCACATTGTCCAGCAGTTTTTAATAAATCAACACAGGCTTTGTTTTAAAAGCGTAAGCCCTCTCAGGACCATAATGTGTAATTGGATCTTAGTTGAATTAATTGCATCTGAATTTACATTTAGGTGTATGCATTTGTCACTTTTATCCAAAGTGACTTAGTATTGCATTAAAGGCATATATTTGATCAGTTCATGCATTCCCAGGGATTCGAAACCATGACTTTGGTGTTGCTGCCATGCTGTACTCAATTTTATTTTTTATTTTTTAAGCACCAAATATTTTTATACACAATATGAGAGAATTTAAAGTGTCATTTTATAGACCTGGAAAATAATTTGTAATCCAATATACATTTTTCTAGTTATGTCAAGCGTAACATTTCTCTGGTGGAAATTGAAAAAAAAAAAATCCTAGTAAATCACAAATAGCTGAAAAGTCATGCCTTTGGTAAGAAGAAGAAAAAAAAAAAAAAACCTGCTTTTGCATTCGAATTTGTAACTTAAAAAAATGTATTTTTCCAGACCTGGGAGAGAATCCTTTATAATCCAATAAAATAAAAAATCAAAATTTGCACACACACACAAGGGAGGAGCAAGGAACACGCAGACGAGGATATAACTTCAAATAATAGTCTTTACTGATGACATCAGATCAGGGCAGGGCAGACACAGACACAGACACAGACAGGACCACCAGGAGTAACAAGTAGACCAGACTAAATCTAACTCAACGGACAGGACTATAAATACACAGGTAAATCATAGATAACGAGACGAACACGGCTGGACAAGTACTGTACTCACAACAAGTGAAAAAATAATGTAATTTTATTAGAAAATAAAAAGTGTAAATTCTGCATTTACATTTAGAATTTTCTAGGCCTGGAAAACAATTATTTAATTTTTTTGCAATGCAATATAAATTTTTCTTGTTGTGTCAGGTAGAAATAGTTATTTCTGATAAATCAATCAATCAACCAGTCAATCCTGTAATCACAAACAACTGAATTTAACAGATTTAACAGGCATTTAACAGTTGATTTTATCTAAAGTGACTGACATTGCATTAATATATTTGATCAGTTCATACATTCCCTGGGATTCAAACCCATAAAAATTCAATACAATACAATAAAAAATCCTGGTAATCACAAACAACTGGAAAAGTCATGCAATTTCATTGATAAAAAGCGTAAATGCTTCTTTTGCATTTGCGTTTACATTAATGCATTTAGCACACATTTTCTACATTGCATTGCAGGTATATACAGTATTTGATCAGTTCATGCATTCTTTGGGAATCGAAGCCGTGACTGTGTTGGATGCTGTAGAATGTGAATATATGAAGTGTGTGTGAACAGTGACACTGTATTGAGCTGCTCTCTCTGCATTGCAGTGCTGAGGGCTGTGAGGTGTCAGTGCTGTTCTGGAGAGTTAATTAAACCCTGCTGCCCGGCCGTTCCTCATCAGACTTCAGGCTCAGGTACGGATGGGAGAGAGCGGGATTCATCTGCCCTGGAGTTCCTGACGCAGACCGTCGCTCTCCTGCTCCTGATGGCCACTTGATAAAGAACCGGATTAATGTCACTGCCGCATGTCAGATTCACGCTTCTCTAGCTTAGAGCAGACGTTTAGACTGAGAAATGGAGAAAGAGACAGACCTTGTTTCTTAAAGGAATAATCCTGGTTCTGTGTGTATTGGCAGAATCTGAGACGCATACGTGCCGTTATAAAATCCTTTCCAATCAATCCTCAGTTTATAAAAACAAACGGAAATTTACAGGAAAAATAGGAGGGTTAAATGTGAAGCTCGTCAAGTCACATTTATTTTTGTAGCGCTCTATACAATACAGCTTTACGAAAATAAACAGGAAAATAGCATTGTTAATATTGCAGAGTTCATCAATTATGACATTAATTCAGTTTCAGCTGTGAGCAGCTCTACAGAAGACAATTATTCAGATCATTATTCAAGTCATTGTTCAGATCAATTCAGTTCAGTGTTGATTCAGTTCAGTTTAATGTTGATTCAGTTCAGTTTAATGTTCAGTCAGTCAGTTCAGTTTTGATTCAGTTCAGTTTAATGTTGATTCAGTTCAGTTTAATATTGATTCAGTTCAGTTTAATGTTGATTCAGTTCAGTTTAATGTTGATTCAGTTCAGTTTAATATTGATTCAGTTCATCTTAAGGTTGATTCAGTCAGTTCAGTTTTGATTCAGTTCAGTTTAATGTTGATTCACTTCAGTTTAATGTTGATTCAGTTCAGTGTTGATTCAGTTCAGTTTAATGTTGATTCAGTTTAATATTGAATCAGTTCAGTTTAATGTTGATTCAGTTCATCTTAAGGTTGATTCAGTCAGTTCAGTTTTGATTCAGTTCAGTTTAATATTGATTCAGTTCAGTTTAATGTTGATTCAGTTCAGTTTAATGTTGATTCAGTCAGATCAGTGTTGATTCAGTTCAGTTTAGTTCAGTTTAATGTTGATTCAGTTCAGTTTAATAGTAATTCAGTTCAGTTTAATGTTGATTCAGTTCAGCTTAATGTTGATTCAGTCAGTTCAGTTTTGATTCAGTTCAGTTTAATATTGATTCAGTTCAGTTTAATGTTTATTCAGTTCAATTCAATGTTGATTCAGTCAGTTCAGTTTTGATTCAGTTCAGTTTAATGTTGATTCAGTTCAGTTTAATGTTGATTCAGTTTTAATGCTCTACTGAAGAAAAAAAGTCACCTAAGTTTTTCATTCAGTAATTTTAGTGATTCAACTTAAACTGACTAAACTGACTAGTATAGTCCTATTTTTATTTAAAGTTCTTCATTTAAACTTTTTATTTCATTTCAGCTTTTTTTTCAAGTAACAAAAACATTTTAATAGCGTTAGTTCACCATAGTAACCCTGGTGAATGATTTTTAAAGGTGATCCTGTTCAAGAGAGAGTGAATTCACCTGCCTAAAGAAACCCACAATGGTTTCAGTAAATATCATATTTCTTACCACATGAATGTGTGTGAACCAGTGCAGATGTGTGTATATGATTATACAGGGACAGTAGATTGGTTAAGTGGTTAAACTACTAAATCTATGAATGTGGAATGATCCTGAAACACTTCATTATACGATGCTGCTCGAAGGAATATAGTGTTATCAATTTACAGCTCCCACTGTTATCATCTCTGTCTATTATGTATTCATACTTTCCCATTTTGTCTTTTTAACACAAATAGTATCATTACTCTCTCTGACTCTCTCTCTCTCTCTCTCTCTCTCTCTCTCTCTCTCTCTCTCTCTCTCTCTCTCTCTCTCTCTCTCTCTCTCTCTCTCTCTCTCTCTCTCCCGCAGGCAGCTGTGTATCTCCTTATGAGTGATGAGGGTAATTTCACCCAAACAGCCAAACGATCATTTCACCCCTCACACACACACACACACACACACCGTGTGTAAGTGGAGGCATTTGTTGCGGTGTCTCCTGCTGTGGGCAGCATCGTGTGCAATGAAGAGTTTATCATATTTAAAAACAGATTTACACCCAAATGAGAAGCAAATTGTTTCGGTGAGATGAGAGACAGAAACATGCAATGATTGTTCATCAGTAATTGTGAGACAGAAAGGCTGTCGTGTCGTGGACGTCCAGCCTGTTAAAGATGAAGACGGGCATAAAAAGTCTGAGTTTAAATCAGAATCAGAAATTAACGGGAGCTTGTGGCACCAAAATGATCAAAAATGTCTCACAAATTCAAGATAAAGGGGCAAAAATTGCCCCTGCACAATTAAACTAAATCATATACGGCTATCACGATGAAAATAAATGTCAATTCAATCTTTGCCTGTTGCATCAGATTGCTTTTTACGCATTTTTGCAGCTTTGAGCCTTTTAACCAATCACACACACAGCTCTGTTGAGCTTATGAAAGCAATGGCCAATCAGAGACGTTTAGAAACACGTGTTCACAGACTGAATTCTGCACATTCGTGAATTCTCTCATCATAAACAACAAAGTGCATATACGATGCAAATAATAGACTAATTTAGTAGATTCAGTGATTGTAACAGTTTTTTTTTGCATAATTTACACTAGACTAGACTAATGTCATGGACTCAATATGATGTGATGTTTCCCCAAACACCAAAATGTTTCACACATATGTATTCTATTAAATTACATTATTACAATATCACAAGCAATAATCAACAATAATGTTTTTTGCCATAATATTGCAGCCCTACTCTGTAATAATTTTATATAGTTACTAGTATTAGTAGCAGTTTAAAGTATTTTAATTAAAGTAATTGGTTAAATTTATTTGGCATCAAAGACAACACATTTAATAAGGTAATTATAAAAAATTATCTGGAAAATACCCCTGGAAATCAATTGCAAGGGGCAAATATTGCCATTTAATGGAAATGTTAATTTCTGACCCTGGTTTGAATGTTATTTAAAGATTAATGTAAACGGGACCACAAATGCTGATTTCATTTTTAAATGACTTTCTAATGCATGTTTTTTTATTTTTTTGGAAGCCCATTTATGCCATGTGAGAAAAAAACAAAACATGTTTTAGTAAGTCATAATTATGACATTTAATGTCAAAATTATGAAACACATTGACATATTAAGTCATAATTATTAGATAAAAAGTCGAAACTATGACATACCAAATCAGAATTATGACTTTTTTTTTACTAAATGTAACTTTTTATCTCGTAATTTCGACTTTATCTCATAATAATTATATTTTATGTATTTTATAAATAATTTGGACTTTTTTTAATCTCATATGACTTTGTCATAATTTATTAATTATGTCCCAATTCAAATTAAAAATTTCGACTTACCAAAGCATGATTTTTTTTGGAAGCTTGTTTCTGCCACAAAATTTTAAAAAGGTAATTGTGACTTTTTATTTGACAATTCTGACTTTTTTCCTTGCAATTGTGAGTTTGTTTACAATTCATACTTCTCTTCTCATAAATGCAAGAAACAAACCACAAATTAGAATTGCAAGAAAAAAATCATAATTGTGAGAGGTTGCAGAAACCTTTTTTATTCCTGGATATCAAGTCAAAAATGACAATTATGCTCAATGTGCATGTCTTTAAGCTTCTGCCCCTGGTTTGAATCTTGTTTCAAGAATGATTACTGGAAACGAGACCAAAAACGCTAATTTTGTCAGTGTGTCATTAATCAAAGAGCTGAATGGAATTACTCCAGTGATTTTCCGGAGGAACCCTCCCTGTTTTCCTCCTGAGAATTGGCCGTTCTCGTTCAGACAGTCCATTGGTTCGGGCTGAATGATCTGTCGTCTCTCATTCACCGGGCCTTCATTCTGTCCCGCTGTCCTCCGCTGGGACGGGCCCGCTGAACCTCTGCTGTCTCTGCTGATCATCTGCTTAAGTGACAGCACACAGAGCTAACCAGAGCACTGACAAACCCAAATAACTCAGCGCTGAATACCACGGATCACTGGCCAGCGCCAGAGGAAATATACGTAAGAAAGAGGAAACCGTGATTGTTGAGGAGGAACATCAGGACTGTGATTTTGTTCAAGGTGAGCAAAGCTGAGCTCATATAAAGCGTTGTAACTTTAACGAGTAGACGTGCATCGTTATCCTGTCATTGTAATGTCTATATATGGAAGGCCAATTATGCCATGCAAGAAAAAAAATCATGCTTTCGTAAGTCATGATTGTGACTTTAAAAGTCACAATTATGAGATAAGTCAACATTATGACATACTATGTCATAATTATCAGATAAGTAAAAATTATTTAAAAAAAAATCTAAATTGGCATACCAAGTCATAATTATTGGATTTAAAAAATCTAACTTAAGACATAAATAGTAATTTTATTTTGCCATCATTTTGACTTAATGTCATAAATTCAACTTGATGTCATATAACCTACTATATCATAATTTTGACTTTTTTTCTGATTTTAAAGTCAAAATTATTACTTGCCGTTGTCACTCTCAATTTCGACTTTCGACTTTTAAAATCTATTTCAATTTACTAATAATTTCGACTTGATATGTCATAATTTCAACTTTTTATCTCAATTATGACTTTACATGACAAAATTATGACACTATTGACAAGAAGTCATAATTATGACATACTAAGTCGAAATTTATATGCTAAGTCATAATTATGAGATAAAAAGTTTAACATTTTGACACATTAAGTCAAAATTATTACGTACTAAATCGAAATGATTTTAAAAGTCGAGATTGACATACTAAGTCATAATTATGAAATAAAAAGTTGAAATTATGATATACCAAGTAGAAATTGACATTAAAATTCATAGGCTAATTATGAAATACTAAGTCTAAATTTTCATATATAGTCATAATTATGAGATAAAAAGTCAAAATTATTAATTTAAAAGTCGAAATTGACATACTAAATCATAATTGTCATAATCATCCCCGTCCCAAAGAAACCCAAAATTACTGACTTAATGACTACAGACCTGTGGCCCTAACGTCTGTAGCCATGAAATCATTTGAAAGACTGGTTTTGGCTTATCTGAAGGACATCGCTGGACCCTTACTGGACCCCCTGCAGTTTGCCTACAGAGCAAACAGGTCTGTGGATGATGCAGTCAACATGGGACTGCACTTCATCCTGCAGCATCTGGACAGACCAGGGACTTATGTGAGGATCCTGTTTGTGGACTTCAGCTCCGCTTTTAACACCATCATCACGGACACCCTTCAAAATAAACTAACTCAGCTCTCCGTCCCCACCTCCGTCTGTCAGTGGATCAACAGCTTCCTGACAGACAGACAGCAGCTAGTAAAACTTGGTAAATTCACATCCAGCACTCGTACCATCAGCACTGGAGCTCCTCAGGGCTGTGTTCTCTCCCCACTGCTCTTCTCCCTCTACACCAACGACTGCACATCTAAAGACCCCTCTGTCAAGCTCCTGAAGTTTGCAGACGACACCACACTGATCAGCCTCATCCAGGACGGTGACGAGTCTGCTTACAGACAGGAGGTTAAGGAGCTGGCTGTCTGGTGCAGTCTCAACAACCTGGAGCTTAACACACTCAAAACTGTGGAGATGATCGTGGACTTCAGGAGAAACCCCCCTGCACTCCCCCCACTCACCATCATGAACAGCACTGTGACTGCAGTGGAGTCATTCAGATTCCTGGGCACCACCATCTCTCAGGATCTGAAGTGGGATATTCACATTGACTCCTTTGTCAGAGAGGCCCAGCAGAGGTTGTACTTTCTTCACCAGCTGAGGAAGTTCAACCTGCCACAGGACTTACTGAAACAGTTCTACTCTGCCATCATTGAATCCATCCTCTGCACTTCAATAACTGTCTGGTTCAGCTCAGCTACCAAATCTGACCTCAGAAGACTACGGAGGGTAGTCCGGACTGCTGAGTGAATCATTGGTACAACCCTCCCCACTCTCCAAGAACTGTACTTATCCAGAGTGAACAAAAGGGCTGGTAAAATCACTCTGGACCCCTCACATCCCGCACACTCCCTCTTTGAACTGTTACCGTCTGGTCGACGCTACAGAGCTCTGAGCACCAGAACGACCAGACACAGGAACAGTTTCTTCCCTCAGGCAATCCATCTCATGAACACTCAACAATAAACGTGGAACACACAGCACACAACACTATTATACATCATTAATCATTTACTTACTTACATTTCAAATTTGTACATAATTGTCTATATTATATATTGTGTTTTTGCTGTTTTTGTACATTGCCTATTTTGTATATTTGTATATTATTCTGTCCTGTTGCTGTCTCTCTGTTGCTCTGTGGAGCTTCTGTCACTAAAACAAATTCCTTGTATGTGTAAACATCCCTGACAATAAAGCTCATTCATAAAAATTAGGATTTTAGTTATTTATTTATTTTGCCTTTTTATTTTATAATTTCGATTATGGTTATATATATTATATGGTAATTAGGATGTAATTTAGTATGCCATAAAATTTTCAATTAGTATGTCATTCATTTTAAACTTATAATTATGACTTCTTATGTCATAATTTTGCTCTTTTTTTATCTCATTTGACTTTTGAAGTCAAAATTTGTACTTACCAAAACATGTTTTTTTTTTGGAAGCTTGTTTCTGCCACAGAATAAAAAAACAATAGTAGTAAAAAAAAAAATTATTTTACAGTTTTAACTTTTTTACTTTTTTTTTAAATATCTACAAATTGTGAGATATAGTGAACTCAAAATACCAACAAAAAAGTCAGAATTAAGAGATAATTAAGTTGCAATTACCTTTTTTATTCCTTTATATCAAGTCGAAAATGGCAATTATGCTCACTGTGCATGCACTGAAGTTTAGTTCGGAGTACACAAATGCGCATGTAAACAAATGTGTAAAACTTTTTGCAGGGTTTATGTAAAGCTCATCCAATCAGAACTTTGTTTTATTAAGCAGATTTCATAGCATTCCTGTAGCTCAAACAGTTGATCCCAGCACTGGCAACACCAAGGTCATAGGTTAGATTCCCAGGGAATGCATTAACTAAAAATGTATTAATGTGAATGTCATGGACAATAGTGATTCAAAGTGCTTTACACCAGAATGAAAAATGAAAAACACAGATGTGAAAAATCAAGTTAAGCTCATTTAAGATCATAGGTTAATTAAATACGGATTAAATGGTGGGATAAAAAGGGAAGAAAAGGATAGATGTTGCCAAATAACTCATGTGTGCGCAGGTGATAAAAATCCATTTTACATTTTATCCTCGAGTGAAGAGATGTCTATGAACGCCCGACTCGCTCCGTCCCAGGATTCCTCCTGTATAAAGACCATTAACATCACATTATGCAAATGGTAATAGCCAAATGCATGTCAAGGGCTAAAGGCCAACCGCAGCACATTTAGCAGTCTGACTTTCATCTGCCCTGTGAAGGGTGTTTTCAATTAGATTCCAGCTCATTTCATTCCCACCTTCATTCACCTGCTGGAAATGCGTCTTTCTGAGCCCGAGTGGCTCTGTGTTCCAGAGCTGGGCTTTAATTGTCAGCGTTCCTCCAGTTCCTGCATCGGACGTCCTTTAAACAGATCAGCAAAGTTGCTTTAGAGCTGCTGGCTTAGTTTTTAAAGCTACAGGACCATCTGCAGAGTTTATCACGGGCATCATTTTATGGAGGGACTTTCAACATAGCATGATTTATACATATATATATATATATATATATGAGATCATGCTAGAAGTTTAAACAAATTGATGTACATTGAAAACATTTATATATATTAAAAGCATATATATATACTGTATATATATATATATGCATACATACAGAGAGAGAGAGAGAAATAACAAGCACAATAATAAAAAAAAGTTCACATTTAATAAAAATACATGAATATATAAAAATCAAATGTGTTTGTGTGTATTATTTATTTACAAATATTTACATTTGACAAGTTGGTGATGATGGCGCAGTGGATAAGACACATGCCTTTGGTGTGAGAGACCCGGGTTCGAATCCACTGTGAGACACCAATGTGTCCCTGAGCAAGACACTTAACCCCTAGTTGCTCCAGAGGCGTGCGACCTCTGACATATATAGCAATTGTAAGTCGCTTTGGATAAAAGCGTCAGCTAAATGAATAAATGTAAGTTTCCAACTATTTATTTATAAATAATGTGCACAAATTAATGGAACTTTTAAATGAAAATATATTAATGAATTAAAATCATATATGGAGAGATAGAGAGAAAAGTAACATGCACAAGAATAGAAATGAATGTAGATTTAATAGAAAATAGATTTAAAGTGTGTGTGTGTGTGTGTTTGTGTGTGTGTGTGTGTGTGTGTGTGTGTGTATGTGTGTGTGTATTTTTAAGTTTTAAACTGTTTTTTAGAAGAAACATTCACAAAATAGTGACACTTTTCATAGAAAATACATGTACACACAACCACCCACCCACACAAACACACATATGATTTAATATATTTTCTATTAAAAGTATATTTTCTATATAAAAAGAATAGTCACACACACATAATTTGAATAAATGTTCTATTTGATATATATATTTTTTTTACTGTGCATGTTTATTTCTCTCTCTCTCTCTCTCTCTCTCTCTCTATATATATATATATGTGAATAAAATCTACTTTTTACACATATTTTATTTGTAAGCATGAACCTTTTCTATCTTGTTAGTCAGGTCAATGGATAAAATTTAGATCAGAAACTAAATTGAAAATGAAATAAGTGTACATCAGTGGATGTCTTTCAGGAGGAGAGGGTGCATTTGTTATTTAACACAGTGCATTTTCTTATTTTTAAAAGATTTCCCTTGTTAAAAGGCCCCCTATAGAAGTGTTAGTTTAATAATATTGTTCATTTGGAATTTCAGGTTACTGTTGCTTTAAGAAGGTTGACCCTCTCTCTCTCTCTGTCAGCCCCCCCCCCCCCAACACCACCAGCACCAGCATTTACGAGGCAGTACGAGTGCCGGGCGAGAAACAGACAGACTCCAGCTCCGCCTGCACGTGGAGGAAGACGAGAAACAGAAAAGGACAGTGAAAGATAGGAAGATGCTCTCCAAAGACTACATCCGCAAAGTGCAAAGGACAACAGGAGAGAAGAGGAGGAACCCAAGACAAGAGCTGGATCTTTAACTGGATCATCCTGCAGAAGTAAGTGTGCCCAAAACACCTCGGAGGAATTGACACTTAATTTCCAGAAGTTCACATCTGGGAGAAAAAAGTTGGATGCTGCTTTTAAAAGGACACGTGGGTAATTCACATGCATGTCATGCAAGACGTTTTTCTGTTCATTTTGTCTGTTTATAAATCCAAGTCCAGGACACTAATCACAGATGATTTTGGGGAATTGCATGCAATTTGAGCGTTTAAGATGATTTAAAATCACTACCTATGGAGCTCAGCATCGATCCGGACGCCCGTCTGTCCGTTTCGGGTCAGACTGCAAACGTCTCCGCCTCGTCGCCTTTGCTTAAACAGACTCAAACAGGCGGGTTTAAGAAAGTGTGTCGAATGGAAGAGGAAAGCACGTGTCCGTTCCCCGGCCTGCCGGCAGGTGTGCTGGAAATGAGGGTGAAGGAAGGCAGCAAGATTCGCAATCTCATGGGTTTCGCAATGGCACGCATGCAGAACGACGCCGGTCAAACCGGACTGAGGCAGGTCGTGTTCACCGGGTCCGGACGGGCCGTGACCAAAACCATCACGTGCGCCGAGATCATGAAACGAAAGCTCGGCGGCCTCCATCAGATGACCAAACTGCAGTACAAGGGTCTACGAGAGGTCTGGGAGAGCCAAGAGGGAGGTGATTCAGAGGTGACCGTCCACCGGACGCTTCCGTCCATCAGCATCCTGCTCTCCAAAGACCTGCTGGACCCGCTGGAACCGGGCTACCAGCCTCCGGAGAACGGCTTGTGGGACGAGAGGAACGGAGGAGAAGCTTCGCAGACGGTGGAGAAACGATCTGTAGACTCGTCTGAGACTCTGACCGAGCCACAGGCGAAGAGAGTCTGTCTCTGAGGATCATTAAAGATGATTGTTTGCACCGAAATTCTCTTAGAAACAGCCTGACTGACTTGAAAGCTGAACGATAAGAACATATTAGTTCATAACCAACTTACAAATACACATGTACATCACTTGCAGTCTTGATTTAAGAGTTTAAATCCAGGTTTTGAGCATGCAATTTAATTATTAGATATAATCAGATGAGAGTTCTCTGGAAATGCATGAACTGATTAAAAAACGGGAATGCATAAATGTAATTTAAAGTGCAATTTAAACATTTAAAAATACGATGAGCAAAAGTATTTGTATTTATGTACTGGTTTTAACTACTGTAACTACTGGTTTTAGAGTGGAGCCAGTTTTCTGACCCAGAACCACATTCTTTGGTTGAAACCGGTCCGATCCATGCAAACATCTCAGATGGACATCAAAGTGAAATGGAGATGATCTCAGATGCTTCATAACAGGTCGTTCTGCTGGAAAGATGCTGTGTTGTTTAAGGCGGAGTTTGAAAGCTGACCCAGCTCATAACCAACCCACAAATAAACATGCACATCACAGTCTTGATTTAGGAGTTTAAATCCAGGTTTTGAGCATGCAATTTAATTCTTAAATACAATCAGACGAGCATTCCCTGGAAATGCACTAACTGGAATGCAGTTGGAAAAATGCATACATTTGCTAAATGCACATAAGTGCAATTTAAACATTATTTAAAAATACGGCTAGTAAAAGAATTTGTATTTATGACTAAAACTACTGGTTTAGTGTGGTTCAGGCTTTAATGTGGAGCCAACTTTCTGACCCAGAATCACATTCTTTGGTGGAAACCGGTCTAAGGCTGTGTTTCCCAAAAGCATCATAAGCTTAAGTATATCGTAGACCCATTGAAACCAATGGAGCTACAATCAACTTAGGCTTACGATGCTTTTGGGAAACGCAGCCTAGTTCCATGCAAACATTTCAGACGGGCTTCAAAGTCAGATGGAGATGATTTCAGATGCTTCATAACAGGTTGTTCTGCTGGAAAGATGCTGTGTTGTTTTATTAGAGAGCTGATAAAGATCATGTTAAGATGGAGTTTGAAAGCTGACCCAGCTCATAACCAACCCACAAATAAACATGCACATCACAGTCTTGATTTAGGAGTTTAAATCCAGGTTTTGAGCATGCAATTCAATTCTTAGATATAATCAGACGAGCATTCCCTGGAAATACATGAACTGATTAAAAAACAGGAACGCTGTTGGTTTGCTAAATGCTTAAATGTAATTTAAAGTGCAATTTAAACATTATTTAAAAATACGATGAGCAAAAATATTTGTATTTATGTCTAAAACTACTGGTTTTAGTGTAGAGCCAATTTTCTGACCCAGAACCACATTCTTTGGTGGAAACCGGTCCAGATCCATGCAGACATCTCACATGGACATGCAAGTGAGATGGAGATGATATCAGATGCTTCATAATGGCTCGAGGTGCTGGAAAGATGTTTTATTAGAAAGCCGATAAGGATCATGTTAAGGTGGAGTTTGAAAGCTGACCCAGCTCATAACCAACCCACAAATAAACATGCACATCAGTCTTGATTTGAGTTTAAATCTTGATTTTGAGCATGCAACATCACTAATTTAATTCAGTGGCTTTGATATAATCAGACATGCATTTCCAGGGAATACATGAACCAATACAAAAAGGATGTAAAATATGGATAAAAGCTCATGCCAAATGCAAGAATGTAATTTAAACAACATAACAGGTCAAATTTAAAGCAATCAATTCATGCATATTATATATACAACTACTGATGTTACTGGTTCCCCGAGACCAATCTCTTTCTCCTTGGAAACATGTAGAACTGATCTAGATGCATGCAAACATCTCAGATGGATGTCGAAGTCAGATGATTTCACATAATGTCTTATGCTTCTGGAAAGATGTGTTGTTTTATTAGAGAGCCGGTAAAAACCTTGTTAAGATGCAGTTTGAGATAGGAGTGTTTTTCTGTTTTCATTGTATTATTTCTTACCTCAGCAAAACCAAACGCAGCATGCAGCTCAAGCAGACTGACAGTTCTTCAGAGCTTCAGTGTGCAGCTTCTGTGCAAATAAAGCCTTTGCTCCTCATGCTTTCTGTGGTTTTAACCGCACAGAAAGTGCCACCGTGTGCAACTTTCCTGTGACGAGTTCAAGCGCTTTCATCCGGACAAAACGTTCTGTTCCAATAGAGCTGCACATCGTATTACAGCGCCGGATCCTGATAAATGTCTTTTGAGGGATTTATTTGAGGGACAGTTGATTTAATTACATTTACCCTGATAAGCTTCTACCTGCAGACTGAACTAACCTGCACGCCGCTTCTTTTTCTCGATTACATAATGTGACCATCATAATGCTCGATTGCATCTCTGAGATGAATAATCTTCTGGAAAAGCAAACATCTAGTCTGGCAGAATGTTTGTGGGGAAAAAAAGCAATTTCCATCTTAAGAAGTAGAAAAACGTTTTGAGACAGACAGAGCATTTTCAGTAAACATCACTCAGACGTCTGTGGTCCTCATGGACGCTTTAAAAATGGGAATATCATTTTTTTTAAGTCAACATGAAAGTGACTTATTCACATCTGTGTTTTGAAATCTTTCATTAAAATCAATTACAGCATGCATAATAGTGCCGTCAGTCAGATTCCTGGCAACTTTTCCAATCAATTCTCAATTGCACCACAAAACAAACATTTATTGACATGATTCTTAAATGTTTGGCCAAAAAGGTCTTGAGTTTTCACAAAACAAGACTTAATATCTCATGTAATTGTCCTTCTAAAGTACTGTAAATGCATCTTTATTTAAGAATGTTTCGGTATTTGTACTGGAAAACAAGAATAATAAAATACTTTTTTGCAATGTCATCTTCATTCAACACTTTTATACTGTAAATGAATCTTTGAAAAAGGCAAAAAAGCATTAAAGGACCATTAAAGTGTCATAACAGCATGATTAGTAACATATATTTAGGTTTGGGACCGAATCTATTTATTTACATTTATTATTTGTATAGTTTAATATTTATATCCGCTTCCTTGTTTTGAATCTTTCATTGAAATAAAATAAATTGCAGCATGTGAAAGAGCACCATCAGTCAATTTTCTGGCAACTTTTCCAATCAATTCTTAATATTCTGATTAAAATGCATCATATTTCATAATTAAAATCTAATAATGAAGTCATGTTGGATCACAGATTATGATGGCATTTCTATGTTGCACCACAGAACAAATAAATAGACATTTATTGACGTTACTCTTAAATGTTGTTTGGCCAAATGGTCTTGTTTTTATCACAAAATAAGGCTTAATATCTCACGTCATAAGTTTCCTTCTCAAGTAAATGCATCTTAATGTAAGAATGTTTAGATATTTGTACTGGAAAACAAGAATACAATGCATCCGGGGAAAAAATGTTGTAAAGAACCATTAAAGAATCATAAAAGTGAGTCATAATAATAATATAATATATTTAAGTTTGGGACCAAATGTAATTATTTAAGATTATTATTTTTATTGTTTATTTTCCATTATTATTTATAGCCACTTCCTTGTTTTGAATCTTGCATTTAAATCAAATTAATTGCAGCATTTTCTGGCCACTTTTTAAATCAGCTCTCAGTGTTCTGTTGAAAATGCATCAAATTTCATAATGCATCAGTAGAATCACATATTTATTTATTTATTTAGTCATTTAGCAGACGCTTTTAAAGCGACTTACAAATGAAGACATAAGAAGAAATCTAAACCAATAAAAGAGCAATAACGTGCAAGTGCTATTACAAGTCTTGGATAGCTTAACGCAGTACAGATAATAATATATAATTTTTTATTTTTTTATATTTATATTATGATGACATTTCTATGTTGCACCACAGAATAAAATCATAGGCATTTATTCACATGATCCTTAAATGGTCAAAAATACAGTATGTTAAATTAGAGGAGCTCACATAGTGAAGTCAAGATGCCATATTTTCAGATCTCTCCTCAAAAGGTCCATGTGAGTGAAGAATGCAGTGACAAGTGTGTGTGTGTGTGTGTGTGTGTGTGTGTGTGTGTGTGATGAACAACTCTCACACACACTGAGTGCTTTTGACAGAGTCACTTCATCAAAATCCCAATCTAGTGTTTTCTCCAGAAGAGATCACAGATTGTGTCTCTATCATTTTCCCAGCAGCAGCATTCATCACTGTAAGCGGCGTTATGATGTTCATGAGGCTCGTCTGCTCCCAATCCTCCAGCCGTGGCTGAGTCTGTGCGTTTCTCTCTGTCTAACCTCAGGACGTTTCTCTTGATCGTAATGAAAATCTCTGAGGGCTGAAAACCACTTAATGCTTTCAATTTATCAAAATGTCTCAGACGTGCTTTTAATATGTGTGCACAAAACAGCCTGTGCAATCTAATTGTGCTGATCGGCTCCGCAAATGGACTTTCTGAATGATAAAAAGCAGCACTGATTTGAATCTTTCTGTCGTCCTCTCGGGTCTTTATAGAGGAGTTAAATTTCAGTCAAAAATCACAATTCTGTCATTGTTTGCTTGTGCAGTTACTTTCATTTGCGGAACAAAGATTTTAAATACAAAGCAAAAAATTATGTTTTGTCCTGCTTTTCAGTACAAATATCTTAAATTACGACACTGTACATTTACTTGAGAAGAAAAATACTTAAGATTTTAAGTTGTATAGTGAAAATGATAAAAACTAAGTGCTTAAAACAAGAAAAATATCAGTCAGTTGGGCCATAAAAAATAACTTAATTCAAAGGGAAAACAAGATCATTTTTCTGTATCAAATTTTGATACATTTTTCACTAAAACGAAGATTTTTCACTTAATATCATAAGAAATTTTCCTTCTCAAGTAAATACATTGTTTAGATATTTGTTCTGGAAAACAAGACAAAAATTCTAAATAATAAAATATTTTTTTCAGTAAAAAGTCTGTAAAAGAACCATTCAAGCATCATAAAAGCATGACTATTAACATATATTTAGAATTGAGAGCAAATGTAATTCTTTAAGAATGTTATTTGTATTAGTAGTAGTTGTTATTTATATCCTCTTCCTTTGTTTTGAATCTTTCATTTAAATAAAATCAGTTGGAAGTATCATCAGTCAATTTTCAGGCCACTTTTCCAATTAATTATCAATATTCTGATTAATTCCAATTAATCAATATAGAAATGCATCATATTTCATCATTTAAAACTTATGTTGAATTAATATAGAATCACACATTATGATGGAATTTCTATGTTGCAGAACAGAACAAAATCATAGACATTATTAAAAGGCCTAAAATACAGTATGTTAAAATATACTGTAGATGGTCACATAGTGGAGTCAAGAAGCCCAAACAAGTGTAATTATTTTTGAACTGGCCTTTGGAAATCCCCGTCAATCACCGATGCCAAATACTGTTTACTTTTGCAATTGTAACTGAATGAAGAAAAAAAAAAACATTTATGGTGAGTGAAAAATGACAGAATTTTTCCTTTAAAAACCTTTTGTTTGTCAGTCTTCCCCAATCCTCCCATCAGTGATTGGCACATCATTATCCTCTTTTTTCCAGCTGAGTAAAGGATGATCACCCCGACTCATTCCAGCAACAGCTCCACGTAAATTCAACAAACTCTGGAGGGTCACAGATGGAGCGTGTTATCACAGAGCGTCTTATCTCTCAGTCAGCAGCGCTCACCTGCACACACACACACACACACACACACACACACACACACACACACACTGCACTGTAAATACTACGTCGACCTGAAGCCTCTGGCAGCCGTTTATAATTCCCTTCTGAGTGCAGAAATGCAGATGGGAGTGAAGCAGCACACGAGCAGAGAGAGAGAGAGATAAAGAGACGATCAATCCCTGACCCCAATCAGACGTTACTGCTTGAACAGGTCACTGTGTAAATGCTGCTTATTTAAAACACACAGACGCTCTGTGATTATTTGCATTTATACTGATGCATTTGGCCAAAGTGACTTACATTAACGTAGCATTCAAGATGCACAATTGATCGGTTCATGCATTCCTTGGGAGCTCAACCCATGACCTATAAGCAGAATGTTCATGCAGCTTTAAAAAGGATTTAGAAAAAGTATCGATTTTAAAAGTAACAGTTTCCAGAAGTAACATCCTAATATAACATCCTAAGAATGTAACGATATTAAAAGTATCAGTTTCTTGAAGTAACTTCTTAAGAATCTAATGATTTTAAAAGTAGCATTTTTCAGAAGTAATGTCTTAATAATGTAACAATGTTTTTTTTTTTTTTTAAATAACATTTTCCACAAGTACTGTCCTAAGAATGGTATGATTTTAAAAGTAGCAGTTTCCAGAAGAAATGTCTTAAGAATGTAACGATTTTAAAAGTAAATTTGCAGAAGCAATGTCTTAAATATGGGTTATATTTTATTTTAAGGTGTCCTTGTTACAGTGTAACTATACATTTAAGTACTGAGGAATATTAATTAACTACATGTAGGTTAATTTGGTTTAGGGTTTCTTGCGTGTACTTATGCATAATTTATTGTTATTATAATAGTAAGTATAACATGTGTAACAAGGACACCTTAAAATAAAGTTTTACCTAAACATGTAACTATTTTAAAAGTAGCTGTTTCCAGAATTAACTTCCTAAGAAAGTAGTATTTTAGAAGTAACGTCCAAAGAATGTAACGATTTAAAAAATTACAGAAGTAATGTGTTTTAAGAATCTGACCATTTAAAATGTAACAATTTCCAAAAGTAATGTTTTAAGAATGTAACTTTTTAAAAACTTAATGGTTTGCAGAAGAAACAACTTGAGAATGTAACAATTTTAAAAGCCACAGTTTCCAGAAGTAGCATCTTAAGAATGTAAAGATTTTAACATTACAGTTTACAGAAGTAACATTTTAAGAATGTTTACAGGAAACACAGACATGACAAAAGACAAAAATGCTGATTAAGAATTTATTTTCCTATTTTGAAACAACATGCAGGTGAGTTAATGATGACAGAATTTCAATCATTTCCCTCCGTAGAGAAAAAAAATGAGGATGAAAAAGAAAGAGTGCTTTTTAGTATTTGTGAACTGGCCTGTCAAGTTCAATTCTGTCTACAGCCTTTCTCAGGTGAAAATAAATGTCTTTTTTGAATTTCCAGAAGCTGTAAGAACTGTTCTCTGTGAGCAGCTTCTCTCTCTCCGTCTGTCTGTGGTCGAGGGCTCTGGTTTGTTGTAGGAGTTCACTATCTCTCTCCCTGCAGATGGTGGCGTCTTTTCTTATCAAGAAGAATGGCCGCTGCCTCCGTTTTTCAGACACTCTTATCTGGGAATCCTTTAAATTGAATATTTACTAGGCTGATGTTCCCAGTCTGTGCCGGAGCGCCGCAGGCCCCGTTCTTTCCACGCCGGACGGACTTCAGCCTACACAAACCAGATCTGTCGGAAAATAACACGAAGATTGATAATGCATTCAGAGGAAATGAATGGACGGCAAAGCCATGAATGTCCACAAAAAGGATGTTCTGGAAATTATGCAAACCACTTTCATTTTATATAATAGTCAGTGCAAAAGAAATGGAACAAGAGGAATGCAGTGTTTCTCTCACCATTGATCCATGAAGCCCCGCCTCTGACAACTGACCAATCAGACTGTAGCAACTGTTGCCATTCACCATATAATCTGACAAGGATATTAAAGGAGTAGTTTACCAAAAAATGAAAAAACCCTGAAAATGTAGTCATCCTCAGGCCATCTAAGATGTAGGTGAGTTATAATACGAGTCCATAATCCATAACGTTTCCTCCAGTGAAAAAGTGTTCTGGTCTGAATCAGGAGAGAAATCTGCACCAAGCAGCATTTACAAGCCAAAACAGCTCTAAACAAATATGTGACTGGATTTTGATGTGAGAGACAACAGGAAGCGTTATTATGGATACGTCTTAATGCTGGATGTGTTTCAGCTTTTGTCTTCTCCAGATGTTAACTGATGGACTGGAGTGGTGTGGATTATTGTGATGTTTTTATCAGCTGTTTGGACTCTCATTCTGACGGCACCCATTCACTGCAGAGCATCCATTGCTGAGACATTGATGCAGAGACACATTTCTACAAACCTGATGAAGAAACACACTCATCCTGATCTCTGATGAACTGAAATTACATTATTAAAACTTTATTTCTGAAAGTTCTCTGAACGTTCAAAACATCCAGGTTTTGGTAATGCAAAGGTTAAAGAAACATTCTTTTGCAAACGTTATGGAAATGTTACTTTTGAATGTTGACTGAACGTTCTAAAACAAGTAGATACATTTTTAAAAATGTTACACAAATTTCCAACTAAAACTTTTTATTAAAAAAAACATTCTGTGAACAATGTATGAATAACATTTTGAGAACATTATTAATGACCACATAACCTTGAACGAAATGTTCTGTCATAACGTTGAGAGAACCTTTCCAGAACATTCTGAGAACGTTTCCTCTTAGCTGGGATAGTTTTAAATAGAATTTTACAGACATCATCCAAAGATATAGTGAAAGGTTTCTGTGGCACAGAGAAGACACTGTATTTTTCTTTAAACAAATCTTTAGAAGTTCCTTTTGTGGATTAAACCACTGTCCTTATAAAATGTAAGACATCAGTAAGAACACTGTAACGCCACGCCAGCAGAGGGAGCCGTCACCTGAGTACTGACTGGTACCACTCCCTCTGCTGCTTCTGTGATCACTTCCTGTTTGGTAGCCATTTTAGCATGACCAGGCCAACCAGACCTTGTGAAGTATTGCCAGTTTCACTGCCTTACCGAGCGTTTCCATCGTCTTGTTTTATTTGCTACATGTATGATTTATTGCCTGTTTCTCTGGATTTTTGCCTTTTGGATTACTCTCTTGTTTGTTTGCTGATTGGACTGAATACTGTGATTTTGACTTCTTTGCCTGTGACCACGACTTTGATTTTTGCCTCACGATTTGGATTGTTGAATGGTTCCTCATTAAACTTCTGCAAATGGATTCTAACACAGCCTCAGCCTATTGACTTGTTACCCAATGCCATGCCTCCTAAAAGCAAAGTCTACCCTCTGTCACGCAACGAGACTCAAGCCATGGAAGAGTACATAGAACAAGCCATGAACTCTGGATTTATCCGTTCCTCCACTTCACCAGCTGCCGCAGGATTTTTCTTTGTGGAAAAGAAAGATGGAGGCTTACGGCCGTGCATAGATTACAGAGGTTTAAATAACGTGACTGTCAAGTTCCGCTACCCCCTTCCATTGGTTCCTTCAGCACTGGAACAACTACGTGAGGCCAGGATCTATATTAAGCTTGACCTCAGAAGCGCATACAACCTGATCCGAATTCGTGAGGGTGATGAATGGAAGACTGCCTTTCTCAGCACTAGGGGGCACTGAGTACCTGATCATAACATATGGACTTGCTAACGCCCCAGCAGTCTTCCAGTCTTTCATCAATGAAATCTTCAGAGATCTACTGAAGCAGTGTGTAGTGGCATACATTGATGACATCTTAATTTACTCCAAGTCTGAACCTGAACATATCCAACGTCAAGACTGTACTCTCCCGCCTGCTAGATAACCAGCTATATATCAAGGCCAAGAAATGTGAGTTTCATGTCAAACAAATGTCCTTCCTTGGGTACAACATCAGTCATCAAGGTGTCGAGATGGATGACTCCAAGGTCAACGCAGTCACAGACTGACCACTACAGTAAAAGAACTTCAGAGATTTCTCGGCTTTGCAAACTTCTACAGACGCTTCATTCGTAACTACAGTCTGATTGCATCCCACCTAACGTCACTGTTAAAAGGCAAACCATCAAAACTCAAATGGACTGAAGAAGCTACCCAAGCCTTCACCAAACTCAAGAACAGTTTTACCACAGCCCTGATTCTCAAACATCCTGATCCTAACCTTCCCTTCGTGTTAGAAGTAGATGCGTCTGATTGAGGGATTGGAGCCGTTCTTTCACAGTGTCATGGTCAATCAGGTAAACTCTACCCTTGCGCATTCTTCTCAAGAAAATTGACTTCGGCTGAGCGCAACTGATGTAGGCAATAAAGAACTTTTATCAATGAAGGCAGCGATAGAAGAGTGGAGGCATTGGCTTGAGGTAGCAGTCCATCCGTTCCAAGTTATCACTGACCATAAAAATCTAGAATACATCAAGAGTGCCAAACGCTTGAATCCACGTCAAGCCCGTTGGTCGTTAGTCTTCACCCGTTTCCAGTTTACCGTCACCTACAGACCTGGCAGCAAGAACAGTAAGGCTGATGCTCTATCCAGATGTCATGATCGTACAACAGACAATGTCACATCT
Organism: Barbus barbus; assembly: GCF_936440315.1. Classification (NCBI taxonomy): domain Eukaryota; kingdom Metazoa; phylum Chordata; class Actinopteri; order Cypriniformes; family Cyprinidae; genus Barbus; species Barbus barbus. Next base: position 30,348,819 of record NC_136750.1, read on the forward strand.
GAATCTATTCTTCCACCATCTGCTATCATTGCTCCAGTAACCTGGGACATTATGGAAGAGATCCAACAAGCCCATCAGCAAGAACCACCACCAGACAACTGTCCCCCAAATAAACACTTTGTGCCTCAAGGTTTACGTCTCTGAGTCATGCAATGGGTTCACACATCTCTGAGCTCAGGACATCCTGGAATTTCACGCACTCTCTGTCTATTACAGAACTCCTTCTGGTGGCCATCGATGACCAAAGATGTGGTAACCTATGTCAAGTCCTGCCAAACTTGCGCTCAATCCAAGACCCCCAAGGAACTACCTTCTGGTCTCCTCCAACCGTTACCAATTCCTCAGCGTCCTTGGTCTCACTTGTCCATAGACTTTGTCACAGACCTGCCACTCTCCAATGGTCTCACCACCATACTAGTATCTATCATCAACTATCATTGATCACTTCTCTAAAGCCTGTCGCTTGATCCCTCTCAAAAGTTTCCCCACAGCCATGGAAACAGCTCAAGCCCTATTCCACCATGTGTTCAGAGTCTATGGTTTACCTGAGGATATTGTCTCTGACAAAGGAACCCAATTTACCTCTCAGGTTTGGAGAGCCTTCTGCAAGCAATTAGACATCAATGTAAGCCTCAAATCAGGATACCATCCACAGTCAAATGGCCAAGTGGAAAGATTGAACCAGGAGATCGGCAGGTATCTCAGAACTTATTGTAGTCATGAACAGAACCGATGGGCAGAATTCCTTCCATGGGCTGAGTATGCTCAAAACTCCCTAACTCATTCCTCCACTGGCATGACCCCTTTCCAATGCATCTTGGGTTATCAACCCCCCTTGTTCCCGTGGTCAGGTGAACCCTCATCAGTGCCAGCAGTCGATGACTTGATCAGGTGCAGTGAGAGGGTGTGGGACAGTGCCCATGTCCGTCTACAGAGAGCCGTCAGAACACAAGAGTTTCAGGCCAACAGACGCCGTCGCCCACACCCTCCCTACCAACCAGGACAACGGGTCTGGCTTTCTACGAGGGACCTCAAACTGTGGCTACCGAGCAGGAAGCTCAGCCCCAGGTATGTTGGCCCATTTAAAATAATTAAACAAGTTAATGAGGTCACGTACCAGCTTGAGCTTCCTACTAATTACCGGATCTCTCCCTCCTTCACATGTCTCGCTCCTCAAACCGGTCCACCCGGATGCTGACCCCAATGCTGAGAACCAAGAGCCACCGCCACCGCTGGATATAGATGGATTACCAGCATACAAGGTGAATGAGTTGCTGGACTCAAGACATCGAGGGGGTCAGCTCCAATATCTGGTGGACTAGGAGGGCTATGGACCTGAGGAGAGATCATGGGTAGCTTACCGAGCGTTTCCATTGTCTTGTTTTGTTTGCTACGTGTATGATTTATTGCCTGTTTCTCTGGATTTTTGCCTTTTGGATTACTCTCTTGTTTGTTTGCTGATTGGACTGAATACTGTGATTTTGACTTCTTTGCCTGTGACCACGACTTTGATTTTTGCCTCACAATTTGGATTGTTGAATGGTTCCTCATTAAACTTCTGCAAATGGATTCTAACACAGCCTCAGCCTCAGCCTCATTACAAACACCTACATTTTCTGCAAGGCGCATTCATGTTGATAGACAATTGCAATTTTAAAGGATCAGTTAAAACTGTTTCCAAATGTATTTCTCTAAATTTAAATGATTTTTCTAATAATTTGCAAAGAACGCCTCATGAATATTGTGTCATAAATGGCCTGCTTTGCTGTTCCCAGACCAGTCTGGCTTGTGTCTTCTCCAGACATTAGCTGGACCCGGATCAGAATCGTCTGACAGCTCATGCAGAGAGAGCCGTTTTCCTCTCAGAAATGCCTGCGTGTTGAATTAATGGGAGCAGTTGAGGGTGTAATTGCAGTGCTGGAGTCAAAGCTGTGAGACACGATAATGTCCGCTGAATAAAAGCCTGGCAGAGTTTACGTACTGAACAATATTAGCGGATTACACACATCAAACAAGCTCTGATTAATGCCTGAGAGGCAGGACACAGTAGAAACAGGAGGAAATCAGAGATAATTGTAGGAATATTTGAAAGCGCTAATGACCTAAAATCATTCTGCACAATGAAGAGAGCACGAGATGTGTTTGAGGAATCTTATTTTCTCACACGAGTTCAAATATTCTGATGAACATTTGCAAACCTGCGTGTTTTCACTCCAGCAAATGATTTAAATGTTTCAAAGCATTGTGCAATTATATCTCAGACCTAACCTTTAAGGCCTCAAGCTTATGAAAGTGTCTCTGAATGAAGGGGGATTGATGATGTCAGCTAAAGAAGAAAGTCGTTTCAGGGGCAGAACAAGTTATTACATCAAAGATTATGAAGACAAAAATAATCCATTTGGATTTCATGTGCAGTTATTTTAATAATCACTGAGATCTGCACTCTTAAAAATAAAGGTGCTTCACGATGCCATAGAAGAACCTTTTTGTCTAAATGGTTCCATAAGGAATCTTTAACATCTGAAGAACCTTTCTGTTTCACAAAAGCTTCTTTGTGGTAAAAGAAGGTTGTTCAGATTATAAAAAGGTAAGAAAGAGATGGTTCTTTGACTGAATGGTTCTTCTATGGCATCGTTGTGAAGAACCTTTCAAGCACCTTTATTTTTAGTGTTATCTAAAATAATGTTGAATTTGTTTTTATTTTTGCATTTTTTATTTTCATTTTAGTTGATGTTTTAGTATTTGTGTTGTGCTTTTGTCATTTATACATTTATAAAGTTTTTGTTATTAATTTTTATTTTACTTTTAGTTTTTTATTTATTTACATTATATTACAAGTAAATGAAACGAAAATAAGACTTTTTGCCTATAAAAACACTTATTTTATTTGAAGTAATGATTTTTTGTATTGTTTAAGTAGTAGTTAACGATAACTAATATGCACAAAGTGTTTATTCGTTTTATCTTATCTTATTATATTTAATTAAATTTTAGTTACAGGTTTTAGTACTTTTGTTGTGTGCTCTTGTAATCTTTATTATTTTTGTAAATATGCAGTTGTTATTCATTTGCATTTTAGTTAGTTTAATTAGTACAATGAAAATGAGACATTTTGCCTTGTCAACTAGGTAAAAAAAAATATTAATTAATTAATTGTTTTGGTGGTTTATATGACTGTGGTCTTACTGTAGATAATGCACTATATGTAATGTAGAAATGTTCTATTCAAATACCCTATTAATATGCATCTCTCATGATTGATTTGAAAGTGTTTAATTAGGCTATCAAGAGGATTACAGAAGTAAAGTGAGGGCTATTCAGCTGCTGGAAACTGATAGGACTGTAGTCTAATGTAAAAGTGCTTATATATATATATTTTTTTTTTTCTAATATAAAAGTGCTGCTCGTTTCTGCGCCTGCGTGATGACGTCACTCCCCGAGGCTCCAGCGCGTTTCTGAGCTTCTGCTGCCATCTAGCCCTGGAAGAACAAGTCTGAGAAGTCATACCCATGTCATTATACAAATTTGTGTCCTCATAAACCACATAAACATGCACACACACACACACACACACACACACACACTTTCTTACTTTTCCACAAAGATTTAATGGTCTTCTTCAATCCTTAAATCCTTAAAACTCATGCGTCATAGAAAGCCCTTCAACTATGTAATCTTTTAAATGAAATCTTTTAAATCTTTTTTTTTTTAATGATTAAGTCCCTTGTATTGTATTTTATTTATGTATTTATATTGCTTTCTTAAAGTTCTAATTACGTTATTTTGTTTATGTTTTTTAATGCTGCTATTTGGACTTCTTGAATTGTATTAATATTTTTCTTACTGTTGTTTACTGTATGTTCTTTCAAACAATAAAAGAAAAAAAGAAAAGAAAAGAAAAAACCCGCCCTCTTCCTCCTGCGTCATCCCGCTATGCGTCTTGCGTCATCAGTGCGCGCCGTGTCCTGTTTGGACCGCAGTTTCGGTTCCTCGGCGATCACAGCGGCAGCAGGATGATTTCAGCGGCGGTTCTGCGCGGGATCGGGACTCTGACCCGAACACGAGCCGCCTTCACAGGTACAGAAACACACACAAACACGAGCGAGCTTCACGAAGCTTCATCTGATCACAGAAGCCTGCGCCAGTCGGAGAATGTCGATGACCTTCCATTGATTTCCTGAGATCGCGTCGCGTCTGACAGATCACTAACTAAGTTAGTTGGTTAAAGAGGTTTGGATGATTATTGTGCGCTTGTGTGTGTCTGTGTGTATGTGTTTGCCCTTCTAATGACCCACATCATACACTAGACTCTCATTAACACTTGACTCTTGTGTTATTATTTATATCTAGGCCTACAGCAGTGACAGTAGTTTATATTATAGCAGGTGTTTCAGTCTGGATGTGTTTTCCTCTTGTTTCTCAGCTCCTCTGGCTGTCAGGTGTTACTCTCATGCTAAAGTGGAGACAGATGAGGAGTTTGACTCCCGCTGGGTGACATACTTCAGCAAACCAGACCTGGACGCCTGGGAGCTGCGCAAAGGTGACAGCACAGTAGAAACAGTCAAATATCATTACAATTACAAATATCTGTTTTCTATGTGAATATGTGTTAAACTGTCATTTATTTCTGTGATCTGCAGCTGTATTTTCAGCATCATTACTCCAGTCTTCAGTGTCACATGATCTTCAGAAATCATTCTAATATACTGATTTACTGCTCAACAAACATTTCTGATTATTAGCAATGTTGAACACAGATGTGTTCATGAATATGTTTGTGATTTTTCTTTTCTTTCTCTCCAGGTATGAACACTCTGATTGGATACGACCTCGTTCCAGAACCAAAGATCCTGGACTCGGCTCTGCGTGCATGCAGGAGATTGGATGATCTGGCCAGTGCGGTCCGCATCCTAGAGGCCATCAGAGTGAGAGAAACAGCTAGAAAAGAGTTTATGCTTTCATTTTAAATGAGCAGTTCGCCCAAAAATTAAATGGGAAAATTTGAGTGATCCTCAGGTCATCTGAGATCAGGATGAGTGTGTTTCTTCATCGGGTTTGTAGAAATGTGTCTCTGCATCAGTGTCTCAGCAATGGATGCTCTGCAGTGAATGGGTGCCGTCAGAATGAGAGTCCAAACAGCTGATAAAAACATCACAATAATCCACACCACTCCAGTCCATCAGTTAACATCTGGAGAAGACAAAAGCTGAAACAAATCCAGCATTAAGACGCTTTTAACTACATTCCAAGCCTATAATAATGCTTCCTCCAGTGAAAAGTGTTCTGGTCTGAATCAGGAGAGAAATCTGCACAGATCAAGCACCGTTTACAAGACAAAACAGCTCTAAATATTTTGATGTGAGAGACAACAGAAGATGCACTTTTTCACTGGAGGAAGCGTTATTATAGACTTGGTATGTAGTTAAAAGCGTCTTAATGCTGGATGTGTTTCAGCTTTTGTCTTCTCCAGATGTTAACTGATGGACTGGAGTGGTGTGGATTATTGTGATGTTTTTATCAGCTGTTTGGACTCTCATTCTGACGGCACCCATTCACTGCAGAGACACATTTGTCCAAACCTGATGAAGAAACAAACTCATCTATATCTTGAATGGCCTGAAGGTGAACACATTTTCAGCAAATTTTCATTTTTGGGTGAACTATTCCTTTTAATTAATTCATAAAGTTTAATGCCTTTATTGATCTATGAAGTATTACAGACCATTCATTAATTAAAAAGATAAGAAGTGAAATCACAGGTCCTGATGTGTCTGAACTGGCCGCAGTGTTTCTGCTGTATTATTACTGAAGGCTAATCTTCATTCACACTGTAAAGGTCGTTCATGCTCAATTACAGCTCGGTCTAATCCACTGGGCAGAAGGTTAATTATTTGTGAGTTTGGTCATTAACATGCTGCACACGCTCTGTTATTTCTCAGGATAAGTCTGGTCCTCATAAGGAGATCTACCCATATGTGATCCAGGAGCTCAGACCCACGCTGCAGGAGCTGGGCATCTCCACTCCAGAAGAGCTGGGCATCGACAAAGTCTGATTCCTCAAAGCAGCTAACAAACAAGTTGGTTCCTTGTCATTTTACAGATACTTTTAAATGCAAAAATGCATTAATAGCAGGAATAGTTTCTTAAGCATCACTCATTTTTAATACCTATTTTTTATTCATGAAGTTTTGCCCCGTATAATGATCTGTCTCTGTTTGTGTTTCAGGGTTTTTGTGAATTCAATGGGGTTTTCTACCTCTCTGCTCACTGTACGATATTCAGGAAGTCAAACTCCATCCCGTCCTTTATAAAAAATAATGGGCCTAATAAACCAAGCAATACTGAATGAGTTTGTGTTTTCGTTTGTGTTTGGATGATGAGATGAGATGAACACTGACACTGAGGTTTGTATCTCAAAGACATTATAACAGATCACTGTTTTTCTGATGATTGCAACCATGAACTGAATTAAATTTTTTGACACATTAAAATGCTAAAAATGTAAGCCGAAAAAAAAAAAGAAAACAGTCCCATCACCATTAGAAATATTCATTTTGCAGGGTTTCTGCAGGTCTTGCAAAATATTAATTTACCATTCCACAAATAAAGGCCTAAAAATGGCTTAAACTAGAGCAGAAAGTCTTAAATTCATGAAGTCATGGCATTAAATGTTGCATGCACTGCATATACTGTGTGTGTGTGTGTGTGTGTATATATATATATAATAATTGTGCATTCCAATTCATCTCAATCGAACTGCAGTTGGGTTATTTTGATTAGGTACAAAATAACAAAAAAAAAAAATACAGTTAACTAACACAATAAAAAACATGATTTTTGAATATTTAAAAAAACTGAGTTACCTGTTTTTGCAAACAAACTCAAACTAAATCAAGTTTTTTTTTTACTTAAGTTGATTTTTGTAAACCAGCTGGCAGATATTTGTTCTTGTTTTAAACAGACTCACTTAATTTAGATCAGTTTCCCATAAAACTTGGTGTAATAAAATAACTAAAACTGAAATTAAAATGGTTGGTTAGATATACTGCCATATTCTCTGAAACGCCTTTGGAGACGGCTTATGGTAGAGAAATGAACATTCAATTCACGGGCAACAGCTCTGGTGGACATTCCTGCAGTCAGAATGCCAATTGCACGCTCCCTCAAAACTTGTGACATCTGTGGCATTGTGCTGTGTGATAAAACTGCACATTTTAGAGTGGCCTTTTATTGTGTCCAGCCTAAGGCACACCTGTGCAATAATCATGCTGTCTAATCAGCATCTTGATATGCCACACCTGTGAGGTGGATGGTTTCTCTCGGCAAAGGAGAAGTGCTCACTAACACAGATTTAGACAGATTTGTGAACAATATTTGAGAGAAATAGGCCTTTTGTGTACATAGAAAAAGTCTTAGATCTTTGGGTTCAGCTCATGAAAAACGGGGGCAAAAACAAAAGTGTTGCGTTTATAATTTTGTTCAGTGTATATATATTTCACTGGTATCTCACTGACACTAATAACTGGTTCTGTGCATAGTTAGTAGTTTAATTTAAGGCTGCAGTGGCGCCGGAGCGCCTGAGAGCGGCAGCAGCGCGCAGAATGCGCTGAAAGTGACATCAGGCGAAGAAGAATCTCTGTTTACAGCAGTGTTTTGAAACTCTGTTATCATGAGCATCGACAGTGTGATTTAAGACATGATTTCTCATTTAAACTCTCATTCTGAAACACCGACATGAGCCACACGATGGAGAGCCGAGAGCAGCGCACTCTTCTGTCCGAGAGAGAGTCTTCAGCCGCGGGGAAGGTGATTTATCTCCGTCTGTTGTGTTAATAAACTCCATTAATAATCATAAAACATACATCACTCGTTTAAATGAAGATCATGTATTCAGGAAGGGAAATATCCTGTCGGAAAACTCGAGTTTGTGTCCCGTCATCTGTGTTTTGTGGAGATGTCAGTCAAATCTTATTGTTGAACAGTGTGTTTGTGTCTCTGAATGAGCATTTATATAGATTTCAAACTATACGAGTATTGAAGTCATTTTGACGATATGATATCAGAATCAGAATTCAAGTTTAGTAGCTAAATAAGCACTAACAAGGAAATTGGCTTCTACGCAGTTTGGAAAAGTATGGAAACAATATTTTAGCATTTCCAGATTTTTGGCCCTGTTTACAATGATTAGAGCACTAGTATTTTCAGGAGCTCAGAACGGGTTTTAAGTCAGTTATTTCTATCTTCTGCTGTAGTGTGTCAGTAGGAAATATCAGTTTACATTTCCAAACATTCATTTAGCTATTAATTGTAATAATCCAGTGAATATTCCATTTTACTTGATTACTGTACTTAAGTGTTATTTTGGGGGATTTGTACTTTATTCAAGTACAATTTAAACTGGCTACTTGTACTTTTACTTGATTACATTTCTGAAATACAATTAAATTTCATCCTGAAAAGTACATTTTTATTTGATCTTATGCACATTAAATATGGTGAATGCCTGATGTGAGAACCAATGATCATTGTTTTAACGCATCAAGCACACATTTCTACTTCAGTTATGACTTTCATCAGATAAATGTCTGGCTTCAAAAGTTCACCATCAAATCTGAGGAAGCATATTGAGGTTGTATTTTCTCAAAAAAAGTTTAATCGTTATTTGTTGTGTTTCGATAGCTGTGTGATATATTAGCTGAATGCACAAGATTGAGTGCAAATAAAATCAGTGATGAGGATTTAAATACAATTAATATTTTTCTGGGAATATTTTTTTAATTAAATAAAAATCTCCAAAAGTGTTTAAATAAACATTGTATGTTACATTAATTGTAATTCATGTTTAGTGATGTAAGTTGTATTTATAATATGTTATTATATGACACGTTGAGTATCAATTAAAACTGTTAATGATTTTTTTTTAAAATCTTAATAATTACCTGATTTGCTCATTAATTAAGCAAACACTAGCGGATGAGTTTCCTTTTAATCCCTTTCCCTGTATTTTCCCTCCTGTGTTCCGCTGTGCTGTATTTTAATTGTTGTTGTTGCTCTGGATATACGTGTTTGACCTGTCCCATTGCATTTTGTTTCGTTTCCTCCCTATAACCATACTTCTGAATATCTGTACTTCTAATATTTTTTAATACTTGAGTACATTTTAAAGTTCTACTTTTTTACTTTTACTCAAGTATGTTTTTGGCCAGATAATTGCACTTTTAATTGTATCTGTACTTTCTTTCTTTTGAGTACTTTTTACACCTCTGACACTGAGCCACCTCTTGCACCGTCAGCCCATTTTGCATGTGATTTCTTGGCCTCCACAAAGACTGCGATAAAGAGACCTAAGGCCTTGAAATATGACATACTGCCCTAAACCACATTTTGAACACTTTTTACAAAACAAGTCTTTTTTATCAACCCTTGAACTTAGCAAATAGGTTGATTAAATATGACATATAAAGCCATATTATGCCATCAGCCCATTTCGTGTCATGGTTTTTCCGCCACTGCAAAGGCTAAGTTGGACATTAGGCTCTGATATTAGAAGTATTACCGTAAGGAAAGCCCAATTTTGAGCAAGTAGATCTCTATTAATTCATATGCATCCATGCTCTCGTTTTATTCATAGTAAGATGGCAGTGATTCACAAAGGAAAAGGGTTATATAAAACTAGAAATTGTCTAAGCATGCAAAAAAAAAATCCCATGCACGTGTAAATAGTTTCTCAAAAAAGTTTCTTGTGTGCATGCAAAAGTCTGTTTTTTTTTTTGTTTGTTGTTGTTGTTTTTTTATATAGGGGCTCTGTATGTTCACTTGTATGTTTCTATCACTCCGAGAATATCAATGAAAAAAACCCTGAAAAGTAAAAATATTTACAGACTGTACTATATACCAAATATAAAGCTGAAAATAGTTCTATATGAACCATTTATGTTAAATATGGTAAATATCTACTGAGAGGTTTGGAAATTTGAGTCTGGAAAAGTATGGAATTATGAAATGGAAAATGTGTAGGAACCCTGTTATATGCACCAAAAAGCATGCATGCTACGTCAAATAATAATTCAATCACACCCACTATTATATTTTATTTTTTATTTTGTTTATGCACAGAATATAAAATGCAATACAAATACATGGTGTGTGTGACAGTATACCAGGTTAAGAATGCAATTGTTATGAGAAAAATATGATAGCAGTAACTTATGATATGAAATCGCCCCTTTATTTGTCACTCATCTCACAATGTTGATGAATGAAATCAGTTGAACTGACATGTTTAATCAATAGAGTGCTGGAAACAGTGAGCAAACACTAGCGGTGGAGAAGAGAGGGCCGTATATCATGTCCAAAACTCCTTCTTTCCACACCACGCTCCGTAAGTACCGAGAGTATGAGAGACGTGTTTGCATCACTCATTTGCTTGAAAATCACATCTTAACCTGCATATAGTGAAATAGAGACTGTGTTTGCAGAGAAGCACAGAGACACAGCGAGACGAGCTCTGCAGAAGAGAGGATTGGGCTCAGCGAGGCCTGTGCTTCATCAGCCCCGACACAAACCAAAGACGTGAGTCTCAGGGAACTTAAAAACATACTTATATTCACATCTTTACATTTATGCATTTGGCAGATGCTTTTATCTAAAGTGACTTGCAGTGGATGCATTTTTTTTAAATCGGTGCAATTAATGTGAATTTAATTTACAGAAGCATTAAATGCATATCATGTTCATTAACTTAAAATAAAACCATAAAAATGTCATGACTTGAAATAAAACTTAAATTAAATTTTAAAAAATTAAACTTGCAAGGAATTGTCGTTTTCATTTAGTTTCATTTACTAAAATAAGTCAAACTAAAACTCAGTATATACTAAAAAAAAAAAAGTTAAAAGAACAAAAATGAAAAATCACGCATTTTAGTATAATTTAAATAATATAGGTTTTATTCATGTTGAATTAGTTTTTTTTTTGTTAAAATTTGAAAGAGTTTGTTGTGTTTTTGTTATTTTTATTCTATATCTATTTAATTAGTAGCTTATTTCAGTTTTAGTTAATTTAGTAAATCAAGTTAAACTATGAATGAAAATGAGATGTTGCTATAGCAACTAGCTGAAAAAAGTCAATGTGTTTTGTTATGTAATATATAAACACAGCATATTTTTCTGAAATATTTACTGCATGTGTTTCTATTTATATATTCATTATAAATATACACGTATACGCGCATATTATGTAAACAAACTTTTATTTTGGATGCGATTAATCACCATTAATCATTTGACTGCTCTAGTTTATTTTAAGTAAATATAATAAATCGCCAACAAAATTACTAAAATGTTTTAAAATTAAAATGAAAACACAAAATCTAAAAAATAAAATAATTCAAAATATTAACAAACTCTATAATACTATATTATATGATTCTAAAGTAGCTGTGCTGCATGAATGCACAGATGAATTAAAACTACAATCAGTGTATTGTGTGTTATTTGATATCATTGATCGGTCAGGCGGAGTGTCTCTGGTACAGTAGAGCGATTGGTTCGTTTGGCCTGTTATTAATGATTAAAGTGAGTCTGCGGGTGTGTTTCACAGCTCACACTCATCAAACCTTCTTTTATTTCTCTTCAAGCACACAAACCCACTGTAAAAGAGGAAAGGACAAGCACTGAGCTCTTATTCTCTTCTGCTTCTCTCTGCAGTGTGAAGTTCAATAAGGGATACGCGGCTCTGAGTCAGACAGGAGAGGATTCGCTCATCTCGCTGGATTCAGACAGGTACGATTCTGCAGTCGAAAGAAGAAACATGTTCTGTTTGAATCATTTTGGTTAGAGACAGAAGTGTGTGCTGATTGTTTGATTTCATCAGTGATGCAGAGCTGGACTGTTCCTCTGGATATTCCTCAGCAGAGGTGAGTTAATGCCTTTAAATTGTTTGGTAAACGGGTACTTAGTTGCCTTCATGTTTAGGGTTTGAATATGCATTATTATGCACTGATCAATTTAATAATCAATTATAAAACGCTTACAGTTTTTATCCCAACAGCTCTTTTATAGAGTGGTTGAGTTGTTCAGAATTGTTGTTCAAGCTGAATTTTAGCAAGTTTTTGATTAGTATCTTCCTTTAAAGCAGATATGGCTATACAAATCAAATAATAATCAATTATATATGCGTGTGTGTGTATATATATATATATATTATTATACACATTTTAAAAATCAAGAAATTAAATAAAAATGACAAATGCATATGACATAATTTCAAAACTTAACATTTAAATGAAAAACAAAAAATAAAGCTAAATACAATTCAAAATATTAAACAACAAAAGGTATAAGAGTATAATAATGATTCTAACATAACACTCAAACACCAAAAAAACAACAGCTATATATATGTATATGTACAACCACACACACACACACACACACACACACACATATACACACACACACACATACATACATACATATACTCTCACCGGCCACTTTATTAGGTGCACCTTGCTAGTTCCGGGTTGGACCCCCTTTTGCCTTCAGAACTGCCTTAATTCTTCGTGGCATAGATTCAACAAGGTGTTGGAAACATTCCTCAGAGATTTTGTCCATATTAACATGATAGCATCACGCAGTTGCTGCAGATTTGTCGGCTGCACATCCATGATGTGAATCTCCCGTTCCAGCACATCCCAAAGGTGCTCTATTGGATTGAGATCTGGTGACTGTGGAGGCCATTTGAGTAAAGTCAACTCATTGTCATGTTCAAGAAACCAGTCTGAGATGATTTCACCCTGCAGCCCAAGACTGGTTGCCCACTGAAGCTAAGCAGGGTTGAGCTGGTCAGTACCTGGATGGGAGACCTCCTGGGGAAACCAGGTTGCTGTTGGAGGAGGTGTTAGTGAGGCCAGCAGGGGGTGCTCACCCTGTGGTCTGTGTGGGTCCTAACGCCCCAGTATAGTGACAGGGACACTATACTGTCAAAAGCACCATCCTTCGGATGAGACGTGAAACCCTCATTAAAAATCCCAGGATGTCCTTCGAAGAAGAGTAGGGGTGTAACCCCGGCATCCTGGCCAAAAGTGCCCATTGGCCTCTGACCATCATGGCCTCCTAATCATCCCCATACACTGATTGGCTTCTTCTCTCTGTCTCCTCTCCACCAATAAGCTGGTGCGTGGAGGGCGTTCTGGCGCACTATGGCTGCCGTCGCATCATCCAGGTGAATGAGGAGATTCCCCCCTTGTATGTAAAGCGCTTTGAGTGCCTAAAAGACGGTAGAGTCGATGGTCTTTACACTCTTCATTCTTCACACGAGGAGGACTTCACACGACGGCTGCCGCGGTAAACTAAGCTTTTTTATACCGTCTAACAAAATACTAATTGAATTTAGCTGGACACACTTACCTTATTTTTCACAACAAATGGCCAAGCAAGCGCAGACACTGACAAGATACTCGAGACAGAACGAGACCAAACGCTTTTTTGCCTAAATATCATATTTTTTTTCATTTAGTACTGCCCTTCAGAGGCTACAGAAGATAATTACATCTTTCCCAGAAGACAAAATAAAAGTTTTCACACCCCGGCTCTTAATGCATGGTTTTTCCTTCTGAAGTATCAGTGAGTGTTTGAATCTTCTGTAATAGCTGCACATGAGTCCCTCAGTTGTCCTCAGTGTGGAAAGATGGATCTCAAAATCATACAGTCATTGTTGGAAAGGGTTCAAATACAGAATAATGCTGGAAAACCAAAGAATTTGTGGGACCTGAAGGATTTTTCTGAAGAAGAGCAGACAGTTTAACTGTTCAGGACAAACTAGGGATTCATGAACAACTATCGCTAAACAAAAAACACATTCAGGAAACGACACAGTATTAAGAATCAAGGGGATGTAAACTTTTGAACGGGGTCATTTTTATAAATTCAAGTCACATAACATGATGGACTTCACAAGGTTTGTTTTCATGAAGTGAGCAAACACCTTTCATATGAGTGATAAGCGTGTCTCTCGGCAGGTGCATCCAGACCTGAGCAGGCAGCTGTTGAAGGACGGATATCACCTGGATGAGATCCCTGATGATGAGGATCTGGACCTGATTCCTCCTAAAGCCCTGAGCTCCTCCGTCTGCTGCTGCTCCGCCGTCTCCTCCTGCTGCGTGCAGTGATCCAGCCCCAGAGCTGCTGATGCTGTGTGAATGGATCAAACGTTCTTACAGTGTTTTTAGGAGCACAGACTGGTTTTGTTTCTTTATGATGTAAACCTCAGTCTCCCAATAATCCCAAACACTTCCAGTTTCGAGCTGCATGTAAATCAGAGCCATGATTTACTCACATCTCTGCTGCATCGCATGAAAACACTCGAGACCGGCCCATATATCACCTCAAAATCTTAATAAATCAATGAGTAGTTATATTTAAAAGTGAGGCAGATTTTAGTACCATTACACCAGTTTTTTGCACAGTTTTTGCAACTTTTTTTGTGTGTTTAAGTTTATTTAGCCCTTAAATTCTCGTTAATAAATGGAAGCTTGTTTCCGCCATTGGGATAAAAACATCAAAAGATAACAGCAACTTTTTAATCTCACAATTCTGAAACTTTTTTTTCAGAAGTGTTTTTTCACAATTTTCAGAATTGCGATATATGAACAAAAATGGTTTGAATTGTGAGGTCTTTTATTTCATTTCTTTCGCAAAAACAGAATTGTGAGATGTAAACTTGGAACTGTTTATTCATTTATTAATTTTTTTATGGTGGTGTTAACTTTGTTTCTGCCACAAAATAAATAATTACTTAATAAATAAATAAAAGTTTTTTTAAATCTTATTTAAAGATTTTTTTTCCCCTCACAATTCAGACTTTTTTTTTATTATTATTATTTAATTTCAGAATTACACGTTTGTATGTCTTTATATCAGAATTGCGAGGGGGAAAAAGTCACAAAAGTTAACTTTTTTTTTTTTATTTTATTTTATTTTTTTTATTCAATTAAAAAACGCTTGCATAGTAATGCCAAAGATCTCATTCTCATTGCTGTAATGTTTGAAAATACTGATATTTAAATTGTCAATCATTTATAAGTCATGGAAGTATTTGTTGTGCTGCCTTTGAACTGACTGAAAAAACATTTTACAAACACATATTACTTAATTTGCTTTAGTCACAACATTAATATTTTGGGGTGAGATATGGTTTGGAAGTGTTTCGTGAGATTGATGCATGTATGTATTCGGTGGCCATCGCTCAGACGTACGACGTGTGTTTTATAATCATCATTTCACTCGAGAGAGCGGCTGATTATTTCAATATTCAGAAAAGGAACTGAAGATGAAAGTGGGATCTGAAACACACAGAATACCCATGATGCTCAGCGTTTGGGGAAGTACAGTGTTACTGATAGTCAGAAACGTGTGTGTGTAGGACTCTTTTGAAAAGTGTTTATTAACTTTTTTTAATTATATTTTCTCTCAGTAAGTTTTTGGATGCACTAAAGCTTTGTTAGATCTCTCTGATATTCGGTTACTGTCAAACAATAACACATTGTTACTGAAATGAAGTGAGACTGATGTGAGTTGTTCCTTTAGTTAAACGCCTGCGGTGAGATATGACATGTTTTGTATTTAAAATTGTATAATCAAAAATATTTTTATCTGCCCTTAAATATGCATTTGCTTTGAGGTGTGTGTGTGTGTGTGTGTGGACAATCTTCTTCAACACTATGCAAATAACACTAATTCTTCTTTGTAGCCTCAGCAAATCAGTTACTGACTTTATAATGCGATAACCTTATTGACTTTTATTTTGTTGCAAGAACAATATTATTTGTATTTAACAATGTTTTGTGAAATTAAAGCAAACACTTCAACTTTCTCTGGTCTTCTCATGAATGACTGCTCATATTCAGATCATTACTAACTGCATCACAGTAGAGATGCCAACAAATGACCACCAATCTGCTTTTAATAGTATTTAGATTAAACTGGAACACAGCTGGAGTCTGACGCATGTACAGTATGAATGAATGATGCGTTTATACAGAGCTTTTATTGTGTATTGCCGTACACCCAAAGAGCTTTACAATCATGTGGGGGTCTCTCCTCATATCTGTGACACAGGTATGTTGACGAGGATGAGAGCGATGTGGTTTGCAGAAAGCTGATGGATGCATATAATATAACAAATATAACATTAATGTAATGTAGATGTCCCAGCAATGTGAAGCTGCGGCTACTGCGCATGAGCACTAGAGGTCGCTGCCGCCTGGTTTACTGTCTGTGAGTTTAATTCTTGCATTTAAAATCATGATTTTAATCCAGTAAAACATGCAACATGAAGCTAAACTGAAATTATGCATGTTCTTCGTTAAATAAAACCGTAAAATAAGGAAATTCCTTCATTAATGTCTCATTATTACACAATAATCAAACTGAAAATTTAGTGAGCTGCCCACTTCAAAAGAAAAGGCTAGAAAAATGCTTTCTATTTAAGCAGTTTGCTTGGTTTTTAGGTTTAAGACGCAGCCATAATATAGAATTAAGTGTTTTAATAATGTTTGTATTGTTTGTTTGACACAAGAAATATATTGACATTAGAACTGATCGGGTCATTTGATAAATATTCTTTAAAATTGTTGTCATCGTTAGAATATTAATTAATTAATTAATTTATATGTTGTTTTAGTTATTTGATTTAATTTTCTGGATACCAAACACACTGACATAATTATATTTACATTAGAACTGGTCATTTTCTAACTATTTATTTTAATTATGTCATTATTATTATTACTATAAATTATTGTTGTCATCATTAGAATATTCATTTTATTGTAGTAATTTATTGTAATTTTCTGAAAACACACACGCATGCATTATTAGTCCATCACTGCTTTGGCACGCGCTGTGAACGCATTCCGCGCGGGGTGGGGGTGCGCGTCGGGTCGCGTCGCGGGGAGGAGACGCCAGAGAGACGCGTCGCGGGGCGGAGCTGCAGCTGCAGGGAGTTGCGCGCTGAACGCCGGTGGTCGCGGTTCTGCGTCTGAAACGGAGCGCACCGGATCGAACGGAAAGCGCCGCCGGTTCGCCGAGAGTTACCGAGCAGAGAGAGTCGAGCGGAGCGGAGGGATGGTGGATAACAGCGGCAGCGGCAAAACGCAGATGGTGAGTCGGTGTAACTTAGTTTAAATGTTCATAATGTTATTAACAATGTTGAAGTCTTGAGCTGTACACATCCTCCTATAGCTTAAACCAAACACCGCGCGACACACGGTTTCATCTGCACGAGCGCGTTTGTGTTTCTGCCACGGTGCACAAGAATTGTCCTAGAAACCATTTACTCTCAAAAATTGCTGGTAAATTTCACAAATGTGACCCTGAACCAAAACCAGTCATAAGGGTCTTTTTTAAAAGCTGAATAAATCATCTTTCCATTGATGTATGGCTTGTTATGATAGGACAATATTTGTCTGAGATACAACTATTTGTAAATCTGGAATCTGAGGGAGCAAAAAAATCTAAATATTGAGAAAATCTCCTTTAAAGTTGTTCAAATGAAGTTCTTAACAATGCATATTACTAATCAAAAATTAAGTTTTGATATATTTACAGTAGGAAATTTACTAAATATCTTCATGGAACATGATCTTAATATCCTAATGATTTTTGTCATAAAAGAGAAATGTATAATTTTGATCCATACAATGTATTGTTGGCTATTGCTACAAATATACCTGTGTTACTGATGACTGCTTTTGTGCTGCAGGGACACATATAGTTACGAATAAACAGCAAGTAACTCACCGAATTAAATATGACAGAAAGACTGAAATTGTGTTTTCTTGTAAAACTTTATCCAGTAATCTTAATTTTATGTACAACTTTGAGAAAGCATGTTTACAGTGTATTAAAAAATCTTATTTGGCATATTTGTCTCTTTTTGCAATCAAATATATAAACATTCTTAGAACAACACATTTTCTTACCCGAGAAGCCAAATTTCATTAAGTGTAAGCAAGATTCGTTTTCTAAATATTTAAGTGAATTTATTATAAAGAGAATGTTTTCATTGAATTCAGTAAATGCACATTTAATTTAATGCTATTAGATATATGCATTTCTTATGCATCTTGTTCTGATGCACGTCTGCTTGTCAGATGCATGTATTTTAAGGATATTTATATAATTTTCTCTAGGGAAAATGACTAATATATGCATTATAGCCAGTGTTCCCACCCTTTAAACCCACAGAAACCTTCTGTCATGGTAAGAGTTTCATTCTTTAGTCCCTTTATGAAGCTGTTTTTATCTTGGGAACCCACAATGGTGGTGATTTCAAGTTTTACTATCATGGTGTTGACACACACACACACACACACACACACACACTGCCAGATGCATCTGAATGCACAAACATGCTGCTTTCATTAGGGGCCTCGGCTTTGATCCACCGTTTAACTGTTTTTAGTCATTTTAGATTCCCTTAAACCACATGATTCTCATGCGTGACTGTTTTACTCTAGTATGAAACTCATCAGTACATTTGAGTCATTGAATCAAGCTTGTTTTGGTTCAGAAGTGTCACTATGTGTGCTTTTAAAGGGTGTTTTATAGTATAACTCGTAAATGAAGCTCATGGTTTATTGCATACAGGTTCTTTAACCCGTCTGTCCTGCTAAACCTGCGTATTTCAAAACAAATCTGACTCCGTTCAGAGCTCAGTGTTTGTTTCTCTAACGAATTTACAGGTTTTGACATTTTCTCATAAAGGGCTTTTTGGATTTGCTTTACATTTTTGTGTTTTGCGAACCACTTTTGATCTGTTTTCGGTGTTCAGTTCTGATGTTTATTATGTATCTTTCTGAAAACGAGAGCCGAGAAGGTTCATTTCTAAGCCTGGCTTATGGCGTGATGAGATGATTTCATGTATTTAATGTGCTGTATTGTATTGTTTGACAGATATATTTGCCAGGCCGATATTTTGAGATTGTGAATTGATTTTATGCTTTCAAATGTTGAATTTGGAGTAAATACTGTGTAAAATACAAATTAATTGAAATGCAAGCATCTTTTTTTCTATTTGCTGTTACTAAATGAGCCATTAGTCACCTGTTCTCAGCCATTAAAAACCTATTTTAGTATTAATTAATGTGCTCAACAACAAGAAAAATGTTTTGGCCATGCATATGCATTTTTAGCAGTGCATATGTGTTAAAAAAATATATTTTTATTGATGATTCGATTTTTGTTGGCACATTCTAAATGATACAGATTCTAACTCGCATTCTAATTTCTCCAAAACCATCAGTCTTTCCTGCATTAATGTTCAGTTGGTGACTTCAGCAGAATTTGCAACAACAGCCAAATGTTTATGTTTGCTAAACATAAATGCATGCACATGATCAGTGAATGCTGGATGTAGTGACCGATGGGG
Source organism: Barbus barbus (assembly GCF_936440315.1). NCBI lineage: Eukaryota > Metazoa > Chordata > Actinopteri > Cypriniformes > Cyprinidae > Barbus > Barbus barbus. Next base: position 30,368,250 of record NC_136750.1, read on the forward strand.
CGTGAGACGGTTCTGCAAATATCCTTATCGTGTTGCCAAAACATTTGAGATTGTGCTGGTTTAAGTTCTCTTTGGAAATTATATTACTCACCAGACGCTTTCAAAAAAATGGTTAACAGACAAACCTGAATGCACTTTAGAGTTTTTATCCAAACTGAACTTTAAAGCCTTATACAGAATTTTAAATTGCTCTTTTATAGGCATTCTTGCATTAAAGGAATGGTTCACCAAAAAAATGAAAATTAGCTGAAAATGTGCTCACCCTCAGGCCGTTCAAGATCAGGATGAGTGTGTTACTTCATCAGGTTTGGAGAAATGTGTCTCTGCATCAGTGTCTCAGCAATGAATGCTCTGCAGTGAATGGGTGCCGTCAGAATGAGAGTCCAAACAGCTGATAAAAACATCACAATAATCCACACCACTCCAGTCCATCAGTTAACATCGTCTTAATGCTGGATTTGTTTCAGCTTCTGTCTTCTCCAGATGTTAACTGATGGACTGGAGTGGTGTGGATTATTGTGGTGTTTTTATCAGCTGTTTGGACTCTCATTCTGACGGCACCCATTCACTGCAGAGCATCCATTGCTGAGACACTGATGCAGAGACACATTTCTACAAACCTGATGAAGAAACAAACCCATCTACATCAAATAAATTTTTGCCTGAACTATTCCTTTAATGCTATCGTCAGCAGCCATGTAGGCCTGTTGCAGTAATCAATATATCGACTTACCGCACAATATATGTACATGACCTCAATAATTGATATATTGCCCATTATATTTAGATAAAAATGAATGTCACCATGTTTTTTGCATTCCACTTGCACCTGTGTCTTTTGCAGCCTCTCGTTCATAATGTGCTGCTAGTTCAGATTTAAAAAGTGCTTCTACAAAAAAGGTTTCATCTGCAGATATGGCCTTGTTTAGGGATCTGACGGACATCTGACTGCTATAGTGATTGTGTTTTTCAGCAATAGTGTGCACCCTTAATTTACAGAGAAAAGAAAATCTGATGGAAAAATCTTCTTTGTGCATTTTTATTTTTTCTACTTGTTACTTTGCACTTTTTGTGAGAAAATGTTTTACTATTTATTCAAGTTTTTTAAGGTATCTAATATTTTGATTCTTAATTTCCGTGTTCTAATATTCTTAAGAATTCATCGTTTGTTGTCATTTGAAAGCGTGTAGGCCCTCCTGCATTATTATGCTGTTATATTATGATGTGACCCTGGACATCGAAACCAGTCTTAATGTCTTTGTGAAATTGAGATGTATGCATCACATGAAAGCTGAATAAATAATCTTTCCATTGATGTATGGTTTGTTATGATAGGACAATATTTGTCTGAGATACAACTATTTGAAAATCTGGAATCTGAGGGAGCAAAAAAATCTAAATATTGAGAAAATCTCCTTTAAAGTTGTTCAAATGAAGTTCTTAGCAATGCATATTACTAATCAAAAATGAAGTTTTGATATATTTACGGTAGGAAATTTACTAAATATCTTCATGGAACATGATCTTAATATCCTAATGATTTTTGTCATAAAAGAGAAATGTATAATTTTGATCCATACAGTGTATTGTTGTCTATTGCTACAAATATACCTGTGTTACTGATGACTGCTTTTGTGCTCCAGGGTCACATTTATTCAGTGGCATAAAATGACAATAATATCGCTTATCGCAATTATTTCTGGGGCAATATATCACACAACAAAAAGCTGTTATCATGACAGGCCTAGCCATATGTTTACATTTGCATGTGAAGATGAACCCTAAACATGCTGATCGTGTTGCCAAAAAAAAGTGCATGCTAAGTTATGTATGTATATCTGTGAAGCTCATACATGTGTGTGTTCCATGTCTCAGGAGGCTGGTTTGGCCGGTGGGTTTCCCCACAGCGGCTCCACAGGAGTGAAGCTGGAGCAGATGATGGAGCATCTTCAGCGGCAGCAGCAGGCGCGTCTGGAGATGGAGCACAAGGAGCGGAGGCTGCATGAAGCTCACATCATGTATGCGCAGCAGCTCGCGGCTCAGCAGGCCATTCTGGCCGCCGCTCGGGCTTCAGGGGCCGGGATCATGAGCAGGGGCCTCGGACCTTCTGGGGCCGGACAGCCGTCACATGTCTCCAATCAAAGCAGTCTGGACTCCGAGCGCGAGGATGAACGCGACCGGGACTCCGATGACGATGGGATGATGGAGGGCGATGAAGGCAGCGAGGAAGATGAACGGGCGTACGGGAGCTTCTCGGGCCCCGGGGCCACCGTAGATGCGCAGAGAGCTCCGGTACCTGCCGTCAGGGTCAAACAGGAGCCTGAGGACGATCTCTCATCCGTCGGGCGACCGTCTGTGTCTTCTCCTAACGGCCAAGCGGACTGGAACTACGAGGATCACTTTAAAGCAGTAAGAGCTTGGGTTATCTTGTGCTTTCTTCCTTACAGTTGTGTTTTTGACTTGTTTTCCAGGATGAATATGTGACCCTGAAGCACAAAAGCAGTCATAAGTAGCTAGGGGTGTAAGAAAATATCAATACGAGTATCGCGATATTTTGTTTGACGATACTGTATCGATTCTCCAAAACGGAATATCTATATAAAAAATACAAAAAATCATACAAGATTCATGGCAGTTGTTTTGTTTTGAGTTCATATTCTGAACTTAAACAGTGACAGGAAACACTAGCATCAGGGCACTCCACTAATGTTAGCGTTAATATAGTTCGCTGCCAGTAATGGAGGATGATGGAATTGTTCCAGTTCTCGTTTCGGTGTACAAAGCTGAAGTGTTCTGCCGGTTGCCGCGTCCCGTGTTGAAGATTATTTATCCAGCTTTCAGATGATGTCTACATCTCAATTTTGAAAAATTGACCCTTATGACTGGTTTTGTGGCGATTGGTCACATATGTAAACATTCTTAAATCAAGATACATTTACTTAAGAAGCAAAATGGCATAAGAATTAAGTCTTGTTTACTGACATGTGTATCAAAATGAAGTGAGTTTATGATTAAAACAAGAAAAAAATTATAAAGAAATTATAATTCTAAAAGGAAAAACATTTCTGATCCCATTGGCAGGTATTTTTTATTTGTTTTAAGCACAAACTCAAAAAAGTATCAAAATTAAGTTTATCCTTAAAAAATTAAAATAAAAGAAGAAAAATAAACTTAATTCAATGGGATTTTTTGACCCCGTTATCAGATATTTTTTTCGTTTTAAGCAAAAATTTAATTTTCACTTAATATCTTGTCATTTTGCTTCTCAAGTCTTGTTTTCTGCAAGAAAGAAGTCTATCAAAATGAAGTGAGTTTGTTTAAAACAAGAAAATATCAGTCGATGGGGTCAGAAAAAATCAGCTTAATTCAAATTCAAATAAATTTCTTTAATATTTTTGCTTCTCAAGCTTGTTTTCTAAAGAATATACCAAAATGAAGTGAGTTTGCTAATGGGGTCAGAAAAATCATCTTGTTTCCCTTTGAATTTGAGCTTACTCTTATCTTGCTGACTGATATTATTTCTTGTTTTGAGCTTAAACTCGCTTCATTTTAATGCATTTCAGTCGTTGTGCATCTAAAGTAAAAGTATGCTCATTTTAATTATAAAAGATAAAAATACTAAGTAAAAACATCATTACTATTTCCAAGACATTCTGAAGCATTTGCATGTTTGTTAAATACAATATTGTTCAAATTAAATGTTAACTATTATCAATAGTAAATTAAACAAACTTTCTGTCACTTTATTTTGAGAGAAGTTGAAGCTTTTGTAACATCTCCAGCTTGACATGGATGCTTTTACTAGTTTGAAACTCCACATTCCATTAATTCTGACACAATGTGAATCCATTATTCTTATTCAAAAGCAGACGAGCTTGTTCATATCTGGTGGCTTTTATTCATATATTTGTTTGATCAGCATGTTTAGGAAGCTCAGCAGGCTTTGATGGGTCAGTCGGTCATCGTCTTCTCGTCCTCTTTGCACCTTTCTGCAGGTTTCTGTGTGTGTTTGTGTTGGTTTGAGCTCCTCAGGAGAAACATCTGCTCCGCGTGAGTTCTGGCTCAGAGCCGGACACTTTGCTGCACTTATTTGCTCTCTTATGCTTCTGCCAAACGCTGAGTCGACTTTGGCCGGCGTCCAGGCCGTGCAAAGAGACATTTGGCCCAAATTTGTCAGCGAATGCGTGGGAGTGTTTGTGCATGTGTGTGTGGCCGGCTGTACAGTAGCTGCATGGTGGAAGTTTTTGATTTTGAAGGGAATGCTGCATCACAAGAGTGTATGAACGTCGTCATCTGACATGCATCTGAATCTGAAACCACAGCTTCTAATGCAATGCATTCTGATGTTTCCACAGTCCCAAAATGCCTCTTATGCGTTCCTATACATCAGACGCTTATTCTAGTGAGCAAGCACCATTAACGTCATCATTACTTTCATAATGTGACATTTAAACTTTATTTTTTTGTATGATATTTCCTTCAGAATAGCATGCACTAATGAATCGATTGCAATACGACTAGGCCTGGTGCAATTATTAATTAATTAACTGTCTGGATAATATACAATAATTGTGCAGTGTAGTTAACCAAATATAAAACAAAAAACTAAAATAGCTGAAATAAAATTTAAAAACTTGATGTACAGAAATAACTAAACCGAAAACTGAAATAAAAAAAAACTATATAGAAACTTAAAAACAACAAAAATGTATGGCAAAAAGACAACAGAACTGCTAAAACTTTAAGTAAAATTAACATGAAAGCAGAATTAAAAAAAAAACATTTAAATCTGTAATAGTATCTCAATTATATTAAAATATTAAAACACTCATCACATTTTTTTCATCACAATCAGGAAAATTTAAGCTTAAATGTCAAAAAATTTATTATATTACATTATATATATATTATTATTAATTATAAATATTATTTTCACAGGATTGAAGTAAATCTTATGGGCTTATTTTATCATATTAAAATATTGTGAAATATATAATAATATCATAAACGTTATTGAAATAGTATTGTAAAGTAAATTTAAAATGTATTATGCTTACACTGCAAGTGACATGAAGAAAACAGAAAGAAATTGTTAATCACAATTATTTGTATGACAGTTAATCATCAGCAATTAATTGTCCTGATCGTGACAGAGTTTAGATCTCAGGCGATCTGTCAAGAGCTCCACATCAAGAGCCGCTGATGTGATTAAAGGCCTGGAGCTTCTTATTTATAGAGACTACGTCCGTTCTGCCGTGTCCCAATATAAATACAGAGCAGCAGTGTGGAAACACACAATCCTGACAGACAGAGAGAGATGCTTCCTGCGTATGATACTGCGAGTCAGAATTATGATGCAATGTGCTTCAATTTAATTAGATGCATTGAATGATTGCATATTTCTTGCTTTGCCACTTAAGCACAAGTGAAGAGCAAATGATGCACATTAGGAGTATAATTGATGTTTTAGACGCTTTTACAATTTGTATATCTCTTGACTTTTTTTCTCTGAATTTTAAGTTTACATCTTGCAATTCTGATTTTATATCTCTCAATTCTTTTCTTTTTGTATTTTTTTATTTTATTATGCAGATTCTTAAATAACAACATATACATGGCATATGTGAAAATCAACACAACCTGCTATTTTTTTTTTTAAACCTCCATAGCAATAGATGAATCAAATTTAGTAAATAACCAGAACATCACCCTTAAGGGGGAGAAAGGGAGAAAAGAAAAGGGGGGGGGGTTAGATCTATAATGAAGGTATGGCCTACAGTTTGCATTTTTGAGTTTATATCTTTCATAGACATTATATTCTATGGCAGAACTAAATGAGTAATATTTTCCGGCCAAATTCATATGTGCTCAACAATTTACAAAATGCATGCAAAATAAATTGTACGGTAACCCTTAAAACCTTCCTATGACTAAAACCAATTTGCATCTGCAGTGATTCTTTAACTAACATGGGAAATCCCACATTGTGCACGTGTTGTTTATCTCATAGATACAATCATTCTAACTTAAAGGCAGCAGAGAGATTCTGATCTGAAGGATAAAGCGTGTTTGTTATAATTTCCGAACCCTGATCCGACAGTCAGGAAGAGGAAATGCAGACGGGGGGAAGGGAGTGAGACGCATCCGTCTCTGTCTTTGTATGCTGTGTTTTCTGTGTTCTGTCATTACGTGCATCCAGCAGTATATAATGACACCTCATCACGGCCACTGGTCTCGGGTTGAGTGGTTTGGGGGAAGGTTGAGAGACTCTGGTTTTAATGCTATCTCTGTGAGTTTTAATGACAGCTGCTGCTGTGAATTCCTTCCTGAAGCCATCAGACGAGATGTCGTGTCACGTTCAGATGCTTGCTTGATTGATCAGAAGACTGCATACAGACCAGATCATGTGATTTACTGGTGTGTTCATGTTCAGGGCTTCACACCAGTGTATAAAACAGAGATGTGATGGCCGTTATAGTCTTGCAGTTGATTAAGATTTTTTCATGTTTTGTAAGAAAGCTCTTCTGCTCACCAAGGCTGCATTTATTTGATTAAAAATGCAGTAAAAATGTAAAATATTATTGCTGTTTAAAATAGCTGTTTTCTATGTGAATATTTGTTGAAATGTAAAGAAAACAAGAAGTTAGTGAATGAATAGAGTGCAAGTTTTTTTAATATATATAAATTAAACAAATATATTTGAAGAGTTTGCAGACTTGAATAGAAAATTTACTCTAGTTATTTATGTATTTTTATGTAAAATGCAGTTAATTGTTCATTGTTACAGTGAAATATTGTCCTAGACGGTGACAAATGCTCAGATTTTTAATCCAAGAGTGAAGGGATTGATCAGAAAGCACTTCTTTTTAGTGGATAATAGACTGTAGCAAGCAGCAAGAACTTATTGTGTTCTCTGGAAGCCTGCATGACTGAAGCAGATAAAAAGAAAATATTTTGGGAAATGTCTCCATGTTTTTGGTCCAAACAATGAAAGTCAATGTTTTGATTTTTGCCAACATTCTTTTTATGTTCCACAAGTCGTTCAGGTTTGGATGAAATGAGGTCAGAATGTTTGCATGTTTCTGAAAAGTTAAATTTGCTGGTGGTTCTCAGTGAAGGACCTGTTCTCAGTCAGCTGGAGAAGCAGCGAGTGTGATGTGTGTGTTGTGGGCTTTTGTCAGTGATGTGTGGAAATCTTTGTTAAACGAGGGCTGACCCCTGTAATCCTCCGCTGCGTCCCTGGGGTCCGGAGGGGCCGATGGCTCCGTGTAATCGTCAGTGATTGATAGGGCTTTAGTAACTACCGCAGATGATGCTTGCAAACATCAGACTTCTGCTGTTTGGATGTCTATGGCCTTGTAGCTGTAGATGCTATAGAGCAGTATCTGACCAGCTGACTGACAGAAGTGTGTCTGTTGCATTCAGTAGATATCGTCTATAATTTGTTTTATTTTATAAATTATATTTATTTAACTTTTTATTTAAATTATTGCTAATTTACTATTCATTTAAGGAACAAAAAGCATTAATAGCGCTGATGTGAACTAGTGAATATTACTGATATTGGTGATTGTGAAGCTCATATCGTCTTCGCTCTCACAACTCGATCCGTTCATAATTGCAGCGTGACGTGAAGCTGGACGATCGGTGTGGATCCGGATCGATGTGGGTCGTGTAAGCGAGTGATTGGGCTCATTTACGCTCATGCATTATGAATGTGAGATCCTCATGCGTTTGGCTTTCATTAGTAAAGCTGAGGCGGTCAGGAGTGACACCAATCCTAATTAAAGCAACACTTTTTATTTTAGTTCAGATTGTTTTGCTGTTGTTCTTGAAAAGATTTATTAATTTCAAAAGACTTTTTTTTTCTCAGTCAGTTTGTGTCTCACACCTACTGCAGTTAAAAGCTGATCTATTATTTATTCAGCGTCTCTGTACATCAGGCATTCTGGACGGATACCTTGCAGACACCCGGTGACTCACGATTTGAACTATACATACATTTCTTTCAGTTTTTTCAATTTCAGCTTCCATTTGTTTACTTATTGTATGTGTTTTTATTTTATTTTTAAGTTTTTTATTAAGCAAATACAAACAGACAAAGCAAGAAAAAGATGTGTACTAGGAGAATGCAATTGCAGTAATTGTGTTTGCTTACGAAAGAAAGAAAAGAAATTACAGGAGGAAACAATTCAACAAGCGGACAAATAGGAATAGGGAATAAACAAAACAAAAACACATGCATACAAATATACACAGTACATAAAAATACATAAACAGTATAACCACCTCCAAATATATATATTTTTTAATATTTAACTTATTTTAATTTTAGTTCAGTTTTAGTGTTATTCAGTGCTTAAATGTATTTTAGTTGCTCTAATTTCCGTTTAGTTTAAGTTTTTCCTCTAATATTTATATTTTATTTTATTTCAGCTTTCAGTTCAATAGCTTTAGTTAACGGTTCTATTTGAACGCTTTACTTCCTCGCAGTAAATGTGGCATATATCCAGACAGAGCGATCGCTGTGTTTGTGCAGTTTAAAGGTGTTCAGCGCTGAGGGATTGTGGGTTGTTTATGTGGGTTGATGTTATGAGGGCACAAGGTTTGCATCATGAAACGAAATCCTTGGACGCTTGTGTTTGTGCTGGTCTGTAGACGTCAGGTTGTGTTCAGAACGGATCACTGGTGCGCTGCGTACATGTGTTATGCTGCTTACTGCTTTTTTAAAATGCTATGTGGAACAAAGGCCATGATAATTACAATGCATGCTTCCTCACGTGATCTGATCCTCATGCATGTTCAGAAACTAGTTTACACATGAAAATGGCTCATTTTTTAAAAACTGTAATCTTTTGTCAGTCATATCAATAATATTATAATAAAAATAATATGTCTAGGAAAGACTAATAAAAAAATAGGAATGAATATTGTAGTTTGAGCGTAAAGTTTTTATAATAATGTTGTGGATAAAGTCCTATAATCTTTTGACAGACGTGTTTAAAAAAATAAGCCAAGAAAAGAAAAAGGAAAAAATTATGAATGAATATTGTGGTTTGTGAGAAACTTACAAATAAATAAAAAATGGTCATTTTAATCCAATATTGTGTAAAATCTCTAATATTTTGATAGTCTATCTTATCCAGTAATAAATAAAAAATGACAAAGGTAAATAATAAATTAATATTGTGGTTATAGAGAAGCTTGTGAGTAACAAAAATCATACAGGTGGCTTTTAACTCAATCTTGTATAAAACAGTCTTTTGACAGTCAAGAAAAGAAAATCAATAAATATATTGGTTTATTAGTAAAAAAAAATAGATCCAAATTTATATAAGATTTTATTTAAAAAAATGTGTATAAAAATGATTCTCTTGACAGTGTTATCAGTCTTAACAGTAAATCAGGCAAAGAAAATGAAAAAAATATATATATTGTGGTTTGTGAGAAACTTACAAATTAACAAAATGGCTATTTTAATCCAATTTTTGAAAATAAAAAAATAAAAATTATAATCTTTCAAGTAATGAGTTAAGAAAAGAAAACAAATAACATAAATATTGTGGATTATGTTGCTTCTGTTCATTCAGCAATGAGAGTGTGTTTCCAGTGCAGTTTTCAGCATAGTTCTGTAAATATAGTTGATAATTCCATGAATTTTCCACAAGACATAAGCACAATATGCTATAAACTACAGAAGTAGCTGAAATGAGCAGAAACAGTTAAACCCCTTTAATCTGTGCAGCAGAACAGGTTTGGCTCAATCTGCTCCTCCCGTCTCACAGCGCTGATCCACACTTATCTAATCCTGTGTTTAGGGTTAGGGGGTGTGTGTGTCAGAGAGAGAGAGAGTGTGTGTGTGTGTGTGTGTGTTTATGGTGAGTGAGTGTGTGTGTGGTTGTGTGTGTGTGAGAGAGAGAGTGCGTGAGTGTGTGTGTGTGTGTGTGTGTGTGTGTGTTTATGGGTTGTGTGTGTGTGTGTGTGTGTGTTTATAGGGTGTGTGTTTGTTGACTCCCTCACAGTGGCGTGTTGAAGATTCCTCAGATCCAGGAATAGTGTTCCTGAATGTGGGGGAGGGTCTGGAAGACGAAACATTCCGATCGGAATTACACAGTGAGGTCCTCAAACGTGACAGATTCCCATCGGAGAATCACCGCTGCTTCTGTTCTCTCTCACTGCGTGTCAATAAAAGCCAGTAAGACGAGCTAAAGAGCAGCAGATGAACGCTTCAGACAAAAAACCTTTACAATAAAACAGGAGAAAGAAATGCATTGATGGAAGTTTTCCATTTAAGATGCAATATTTGATTTCCACGGGCGTTATTTATAATTAACATTATTTAATATATCAATGTTGACTTTTGTCAAATACCTAAATTTGGTAATTCACTTCAATCAGAATATTATAGACTGTTATTAATACAGTTTTATCAACAGCAACTTGCATCATGCAAATATAGCCTACATTATCAGAATGAGCTTTATTGGCCAAGTATGTTTACACAAACGAGGAATTTGTTTTAGTGACAGAAGCTCCTCAGAGCAACAGAGAGACAGCATCAGGACAGAATAATATACAAATATACAAAATACGCAATGTACAAAAACAGCAAAAACACAATATATAATATAGACAATTATGTGTACATGCATGATATGTGCAAATTTGAAATGAGAAAAAATAAGTGAGTGTGGTGAATGGATAGTGTATTATAGTTGTGTGTTCCACGTTTATTGTTGAGTGTTCATGAGATGGATTGCCTGAGGGAAGAAACTGTTCCTGTGTCTGGTCGTTCTGGTGCTCAGAGCTCTGTAGCGTCCACCAGACGGTAACAGTTCAAAGAGGGAGTGTGCTGGATGTGAGGGGTCCAGAGTGATTTTACCAGCCCTTTTGCTCACTCTGGATGAGTACAGTTCTTGGAGAGTGGGGAGGGTTGTACCAATGATTCGCTCAGCAGTCCGGACTACCCTCCGTAGTCTTCTGAGGTCAGATTTGGTAGCTGAGCTGAACCAGACAGTTATTGAGGTGCAGAGGATGGATTCGATGATGGTGGAGTAGAACTGTTTCAGTAAGTCCTGTGGCAGGTTGAACTTCCTCAGCTGGCGAAGAAAGTACAACCTCTGCTGGGCCTTCCAGACAATAGAGTCTATGTGACTATCCCACTTCAGGTCCTGAGAGATGGTGGTGCCCAGGAATCTGAATGACTCCACTGCAGTCACAGTGCTGTTCATGATGGTGAGTGGGGGGAGAGCAGGGAGGTTTTTTCCTGAAGTCCACGATCATCTCCACAGTTTTGAGCATGTTAAGCTCCAGGTTGTTGAGACTGCACCAGACAGCCAGCTCCTTAACCTCCTGTCTGTAAGCAGACTCGTCACCGTCCTGAATGAGGCCGATCAGTGTGGTGTCGTCTGCAAACTTCAGGAGCTTGACAGAGGGGTGTTTAAAGTAGATCAATTATAAATTAAGAAACTCATGACAGGTTAAGGCTGCAATTTCATGACAAAGATTAATATTGTTGATTATTGCCTTTGATATTGTATTAAATGTAATAATGTTGATTAATAAAATAAACAGCAAGTCATATTCTAGCTACACTTAAAAAGCTAAGAACTAATTATTAATTGACTAATAACTAATCTAAATGCCTCTGATTGCATTGCATTCATAAGATAGAAACATTTGTGATCTGTTATAACGAAAAAAGAAATCTAAATATAATGCTGCAATCAACGCTTTTTTCATATTTCACTTTAATCGCATCAACCGTAATAGATTTAGTTTAATTGTGCAGCTTTGCATTTTTTTTGTTCATTTTGGTGGCATTTTTGTCCCATAACCCCATTAATGTTCAGTTAATCCCTATTAAACCAATAGACATGGGGGTGCATGTCTTTTTTCATGCTGAAAATGTAAAGATTTAGTTTGCTGCTCAGAAGCAGCTATGATGTGTAAACTACTGTAATTCACAGTATGTTGATTTGATTGTGTTTTTCTGTCCATCAAAGCATGAGACGACAGAATTACACTCGGATGTGCAGAAACCTGCCTGTGATCTCAGCTTGACCCCGCAGACGTTTTCTTTCCCGGAAGAGAATGCAGACGGCAGGTCTGGCCTTGAACGTGACTATGACTGAATGAGTGACAGAAAACCTTTGGAGTGCAGGAACAGAAAACATCATAAACTAGATTTGTATCTAATTTAGATTTTTCTGAAGAAATTTGTGGTTTGCATGAGTGAAACACACTGCCAGCACCAGCACAACTGCAACGGAGCTGATGATCTGATATTCTGCTCTCTGCAGTACAGATGCTTGAACTCTTTTAATATTCTTATAATATTAAAAATTTTAATGCTTTGGCACAAAAGTGAGCAAAATATTTACAATAAAAGCTGCTTTGACACGATGGGTATTGTGAGAAGCACTATATAAATAAATGTGACTTGATTTGCTATTTTCAATTAATATGAATTTCAAGGTTTAATGTTAAAACTGAAACATTTCCTACCATAAATATCTCAAAACTTAATTTTTGATTAGTAATATGCATTGCTAAGAACTTCATTTGAACAACTTTAAAGGAGATTTTCTCAATATTTAGATTTTTTTGCTCCCTCAGATTCCAGATTTCAAATAGTTGTATCTCAGCCAAATATTGTCCTATCATAACAAACCATACATCAATGGAAAGATTATTTATTCAGCTTTCAGATCATGTATAAATCTCAATTTCACAAAATTATGACTGGTTTCGATGTCCAGGGTCACATCATAATATAACAGCATAATAATGCAGGAGGGCCTACACGCTTTCAAATGACAACAAACGATGAATTCTTAAGAATATTAGAACACGGAAATTAAGAATCAAAATATTAGATACCTTAAAAAACTTGAATAAATAGTAAATAAACATTTTCTCACAAAAAGTGCAAAGTAACAAGTAGAAAAAATAAAAATGCACAAAGATTTTTCCATCTAGAGATTTTCTTTTCTCTGTAAATTAAGGGTGCACACTATTGCTGAAAAACACAATCACTATAGCAGTCAGATGTCCGTCAGATCCTTAAACAAGGCCATATCTGCAGATGAAACCTTTTTTGTAGAAGCACTTTTTAAATCTGAACTAGCAGCACATTATGAACGAGAGGCTGCAAAAGACACAGGTGCAAGTGGAATGCAAAAAACATGGTGACATTCATTTTTATCTAAATATAATGGGCAATATATCAATTATTGAGGTCATGTACATATATTGTGCGGTAAGTCGATATATTGATTACTGCGACAGGCTTATTGGTGTATTAAAGTGTGTTAAAGTCTATTAAAGCAGATGAAATGTTGAGTTGTGCGCTGAGCCGTGAGTGTTTTTGGGTGTCAGTGATTGAGCAGATTGTGAACGAGCCGCAGTGATTGTTGGTTTGGCTCTGGTCCAGATCAGTGGAAGAAAGAGCCGCTGGCACACAGCCACAGACGGAGCGGAGGGTTTGATTTCACTCTCTCGCTCGTGATGTAAGCGCCAAGAGCCCAGTCCTGCCAAAATCACCTTCCCAAACCCAGACAGATGCTTTAGCTGCTTTAACAATCCTGTTAAACGCTGTAGTTAGCAGGTGTAATGCTGCATTCAAGGCCACTGTAAAGTCATCATTATCTGCGATTCTTTGAGGCCAGACTTCTTCATTTGTGGCTCTGCAGAAGAATCGGGTTTTGTTTGTTTTGAATATTGTACATGAAGCGTAACAGCCAAGATTTCCATTAAATGCTCCACTTCATTACTCTGAAGGCAGCGTGACAATGATAAAATACACACAGCCTCTATTGCATATCTAATGTGCATCATTTGCTCTTCATTTGGTTTTACCGGCGCTGGCACTAAAAAAACTTCATGTGAGATTTCAAACCGCTCTATTTTTATTTTTAGAGCTAAATTAATTCGATTATGGCTCGTAAACTCATAAGTAGGACGTTAACAGAGCTTGAAGGCTGCTGGAGATTTTCTCAGTGAACTTATATGTGAGATCGTCTCATTTAATGATTTAATTTATCTCATTATTTCATTACTTCATGCTCATAATAGAGTTTCTTGTTGAAGTATTCAGTGAGTTGTTCGCTGCAATTATTGAAGATTTAGTTTACAGAAATGTTTAGTTCTTATGAAAGCTTGTTTCCCTTACGAAAAAAAAAATATATATATATACATTTTATTTTATATCTTTTCTCTTCAGATTTGTGGTATTTAAATCAGTTCTGACCTTTTTGTTTCTGCCATGGACTAAAAGAAGATTATTGCATTATTAAGGTTATTTCACAATTTCTTCTCTGCATTGCAAGTTTATGAAAGTCAGAGTTCCAAGATGTTACTTTGCGATATAATTTCTTAGTGAACTTATATGTGAGATTTCATTAAATACAGCGTCTGATTTACTCATTGATTTAGTAATGTTCATTACTCAGAATAGCTGGTTTTATTTGTCATGATTCCTGCTGAAGTTGTTCACTGTTGAAGTTTGAGTTAACAGAAGCATTGAGTTCTTTCCCAGTTTACAGCAGGTGCAGATGCCTGTTGTGTGTTTAATGGTCAGATTGTTGTTTCAGTTAGTATTGGAGTCGTCTCTAGACCTGGATCAGGATCAGTGGTATCGGTGGTCTCTCTCGTCCTCATTGTTGAACATGCGTGGGTTGATGTTTGAATGTTGAGATTTGAAAAACAATTTAACAGGCAAATAAGAGCAATGCATATGTGACGCACACCAGTGGAGGAGCTTTAAAGTCCAATCATGCGATCGCTCTTATTCTGCATATGTTTGCTCAAGGTTTTGCCATGACAGTGCAGCAGATGTCATATGAGCCGTCCGAGTTCAATCAAATGAAAGCACTAGCAGATCGACTACAGATAACGCAAACACATATTAAAATGAACAGCCAGAATCTTAACAGACAAACGTAGTGATTTCCATTCCACTTTCAAACTTCTTTAATTGCCAAATTCACTGTTTTATATAAGACAGAAAAGTATTAAACCAAACCAAAGTTATTTTGTTATGTGGGTGTATATATTGTGTGTGTGGGTGTGTTTTATATATATATATATAGCAGTGGGGAGGTCGTGGCCTAATGGTTAGAGAGTTGAGTATATATATATATGGCCAAGTATTCCAAAACTTTATTTTAGACCTACAACAGAGGCTTGAGCTGTTGATGGCAGACTAATACAGTTAATAACGAAGTTATTAGCTAGAGTAAAATAACTTAAAATTACAACATTAGCTCATATGTTTCTGTGTGTGTGAGGGACAGAGAGCGGGAGAGATGGAGTATGTGCTTTCCGTACATAATAAAACGTAATTCTGTGGCAAAACATGGAAATGATCTGTCGTTTTTATCCTATTGCTCGCTATATTTATGTGTTCGGCCTGTGTCGTTGTGGGTTTTGGTTATTTTGCTGTTGTAAGCTATGACTGATGATCATTTGGTGAAGTGATATACCTGGAGCTTCACGGTGCATTTTCCTGAAAATAATTGCAGACCTTAAAACGTTTGTCAGCCAATCAGATTCAAGCATTCAACGGCCCTGTAGTATTAAACAGACGTAAAATGAATAAATAAAAAATGCATATTCATTTTAATAAATCAAAACATTCTAATGTGTATATATATTGTAATGTTGTGATTCATATATAAAATACTTAAAATTAATATATTTACAAAAACATTAATTTTAAGAAATAATAAATACAATACTTATGTGTATATATATATGTATATATGTATGTGTGTGTGTGTGTGTATATATATATATATGTATGTATGTATGTATGTATGTATATATATATATATATATATGTGTATATGTAGACAAGTATTAAATAAAATATTAAATAAACAATTAATACATTAAAATTAAAAAATAATTAAGTATTCTTTTACAGTATATTATTATTCACTTCAGAAGTTTTTTTAATTTTTTTATCACGTCTCAGGATGTTTTAATTTTATCGGAGACATTTTGTAGTAAATCTAATATATATTGATTCCTAGAATTGGCGTGTGAATGGATCCATCATCGCAAGCTTTAAATTATGTCTTATTATTTAGTTAGTTTACTGTATAGAAGTTTCACTGTACTAGAAAACTCATTCATTTCGTCGGAAGATTCTTGGCTCCAGTCTTTAAAAGTGCAAGTTTGTTGGTTGTTTTCAGACACAATCAGGACGAACCTCTTCTCGTGTCGTTGGTCTTGTGTTGAATCACCTGAAGTGCTTCTGTGCTTCTGGTGCCGTTTGTGTCGTGAAATCAACAGTCTCCTCACCAGAAATAACCGAAGGCTCGGTGACGGCCACAAACAGCTGGCCACAAATGGATCACGTTTCAATACTAGTTATGCAAATTTGGGGCTTGTCCTGTTTTACTGGATGGAAATGAGTACACCCTCATTTGCTTTATCAATTGTGTTTAGCTTATTTGATTTCAGGGTTGGGTTGGTGTGATCTCTTTGTCAAATTAGATGCGTTTAGAAAATCAAATCCGTCTGGCCGGCTCCGAGATATCGAGTAAACCGTATTTACAGTTCTCTAATTGATATTCAGCTTTGATTTAGCTCTGTAATAGCAGGTTTAGATGCAATTAATAAGCAGTGGTTATTAGCTCATTCAAGGCAGTGTGGAGTCAAAAGCGCGGCTGATTTTCTGAAATGCATTCGTCAGATTTTGGCAGCTGGGCAGAAAACGGGCTGCGTTCCAACCTGCTTCCGCAGCGCACACTGCAGCCCACTTCCTCTGAACTTAAAAGAAGACGTCATGACACGCATGGGGAGTCTTTCTTTCTTCTGTTGTGTTTTTTTTTTTTTTTATGGATTTGTGTTTTTTCAACTCTGTCATAGGCTGTGTTCTAAAACGTAGTGAGCTCCCTATATAAAAACAGGGTTTCTTAAAGATGTCTTAAAGTTTTTATTTGCCCTTCCACAATTTAAGGCCCTTAAACACTTTAAATCAGAGTGGAGAGTCTTAATTTCTTAATAAAAAAAACATTTGCATGCATGGCAAAAAATGAATATCTTCCAATACAAATATCTAAACGTCCTTAAGTCAAGACACACACACACACACACACACACACACACACACACACACACACACATATATATATAAAGAAGTGAGTTTACTTAAAAACAAGAGCAAATATCTCTCATTGAAAAGTTGGAATGAAAAGATGTTTTCCCTTTGAATTAAGCTGATTTTTCTGTGCTCATTGGCAGATATTTGTTCTTGTTTAATCATAAACCATAAACTTCATTTTGATCGCTTTCTCATAAAATAAGACTTTATTTTGTCATTTTTCTTCTTCAGTAGATTTATGTTGATTTAAGAATCTTTAGACGTTTGCACTAAAAAACACGACACTGTGGAAGAACATCTTTTCTTTGCAGTGTGATCGGAAGTAATACTGAAAGTTATTTCCATATTCTTACATTTTCTTTCTTTTTTTTTGTAAAATTAAGTCCTGTAGATCCTTTGGAAGTTGCATATTTCCAAACTTTAAAGTTTTGCTCATACAACTCATTGTGCATCATTGTACATTTACATTAAGAGAATAAACTGACGTTATTGGGTTTCCTTTCGTTTATTCCTTAAATTTTCTTTACTTGGTCTTAAAAAGCTCTTAAGAAATGCTTATCCCTCATCAAACCTGCAGAAAGCCTGTTTAATGCATTACATAAAGCCTAAACATCAGTCAATATGTTAATGCCTTCTAAGATGCCTTTTTTTGCAGAAACATCAATTCCGTGATGCACTGAATAATTCCATTTGGAATTTAGTCAATTTTAATATTTTACTCTGTATTATTTTCATGCATCACATCCTCAGATCAGGCCTTTTTGGAAGTGCTGGTTGCATCGAGGCATTATTTGCATGATGCGCTCATGTTGAGCGTTCCACGAGAGATTCAGAGATTCACGGATGAGTCGATGCAAATTCAGGAGAGCAAAGTTTCCCCCCGAAGGGCCATTTAGATAGCACTGCTGCTATCGATGAAACATCTGAATGAGTATCTTGCGGTTTGATGATTGGACGTCACGTTTGACTCTTTCACTACAGGAACCTGTTCAGCCGCTGATGGTGAAATGGCTGACAAATGTTGTTTTTTTGGTTCTTGTGAAATGGATTTCAGTGATCATGTGCACGAATGAGTCATTCATTTCACAGCATGAGACACTCTGAGACGAGTGCATTATCAGTTAACTACTCTGAAGAGGTCAGATATGAAGGGTATATTTAGCCTGATTCTAAAACTAGAATAACAGGATGGCTTTACAGCCTGTCGGATACAAAATAAGTCTTTTTTTTTCTCCTCTTTCTATTGCATGCGCTTAATACACTGAATCAATGATGAACTGACTTTAACTGGAAAATTGAGTGTTTGCATCATCCTCTTGTATTATCAACACACTATTTTCCTGTTTAATACTGTAAAGCTGCTTTGATGCAATCTCTATTGTATAAAGCACTATACATGCATGCATGCATACATAAACTAAAGGCTGTTTATTGGCATCTGAGCTTCTGTGAAGAACCGTTAACATCCATCCATTGCACAAAAGGTTCTTTATAGTGGAAAAGGTTCTTAACTTGACTTTTGTCCAATGCAACACGCATTGCATTCATGCATTTCTTGGGAATTGAACCCATGACCTTGGAGTTGCAAGCGCAGTGATCTACTGTTTGATGGATTATCGAGTGTTATTTTAGTATTGTGGAGATATTATTCTAGTTTTTCTTAACATTTTTAATGTTTTATTTTTTGTTTTCGTTTTTAATTGAATGTTTTTAGTTTTTAGTTTTTGTTTTTAGTATTTTAGTGCATATAGTTTTAAAAAGTTGAGATTTTGCCTTAACAGTTAGCTGAAATTAAATAAGTTTACCTTTTTGAGTGTGTGTGTGTGTGTGTGTGGGGGAGGGTTTGTGGAATGTGTTGCGCTGGTAAAGAGGATCTGCTGAACAAATGCTGCTGGCTGGTCTGGTTGAGTAGTTTGTTGGGCTCGATCAGGGCTGTTTGTTAAGGGCTCCTGGAGTCGTTCTGCGTTTAAGACTTTCCTCGGGTTACACACTTCTCTGTGGCTCTGAGCTCTGGTACAGAGGATTCGTCCGGCTCCACAGGTGCGATGCAGCGGCCCAGTTATTTAATCAGGATTAGAGATTGACGACCCTAAAGAGTCGTGCTGAAAGAGCAGAGCATTTTCACCTCGAGAGTTTCTACTCAAACCTGTATTCTCTTTACTACTCTAAACCTTTACATTCACCTTTATGCATTTGGCAGACACTTTGATCCTAAGCAACTTGCATTGCATTCAAGGCAGACTTTTTGCAGCTTATGCATTTCCAGGGAATCAAACCCGTGATGTTGATGTTGCAAGCGCTGTGCTCGACAGAACAGAAGTTGCACTGTTCGTTTCAATGTTTGCTTGCAGTGTTTGGAAAACAGCTGAGTGGAATTTTTTTAGTTTTTTTTTTGTTGTTGTTTTTGTTGTTTTTCCTGTTTTTTGTTTTTTCAAATACGATCAGTTTTACCAGGGATGATCTGCTGAACATTCGGCAGAACACACCACAAAATCTTTTACCGGATTTTGATTTTTCGGACGTTTTGCTGGACATTGTAGTTGGTGGTCTACGTAGCTCTGGTCAAACGCTACAGGAGGACGCACAGACGGGGGAAGAGAGCTGGTGCGCTCCTGAAACTTCGTCAGCGCGGATTTCGAACGGCGTTGCCTAGCATCCATCTGGCGAATCTCCGCTCTCTACCCAACAAAACGGATGAACTCCTTCTGCTCTCCCGGACAAACAAGGATTTTTCTAACTCTGCTGCCCTGTGTTTCACGGAAACCTGGCTGAATGGTGACATACTGGACAGCGTACTACATCTGCCTAACTTCCAGCTGATCAGAGCAGACCGGGACACGGAATCAACGGGGAAATCGCGCGGCGGCGGGACATGCTTTTACATCAATGAGAGGTGGTGTACAGATGTAACTGTGTTAAAGAAGATGTGCTGTTCAGATCTAGAAACGCTCTTCATTAACTGCAAGCCGTTCTATTCGCCGTGGGAGTCCTGCTCGTTCATTCTCGTGAGTATCTGCATTCCACCGCAAGCGCACGTGAGCACAGCTCTACAGAAACTCGCTGATCTGATCACAGAGAGTGAGCAACAACACCCGGACTCTGTTTTAATCATTCTCGGGGACTTTAATAAAGCAAATCTCTCCCGCGAACTGCCAAAATACAGACAGCACATCACATGTCCCACCAGAGACAGTAATATATTGGATCACTGTTACACAACAATAAAGGAGGCATATCACTCGGTTCCACGAGTAGCTTTAGGACTCTCTGATCACTGTTTGGTTCATTTTATTCCATCCTACAGGCAGAAACTTAAGTCTGCAAAGCCTGTATTAAGATCTGTTAAAAGATGGACTAAAGAAACAGAGCGGGATCTACAAGCCTGTTTCTCTCTCACTGATTGGACTGTTTTTGAAGCTGCTGCCACTGATCTGGACGAGCTCACAGAGACTGTAACATCTTATATCAGTTTCTGTGAGGATATGTGCATTCCTAACAGGACTCATCTAATCTACAACAATGACAAACCATGGTTCACTGCCAAACTCAGACAGCTCCGTCAGGCCAGAGAAGATGCTCACAGAAAGGGGGATAAAGACTTGTACAAACAGGCCAAATACACACTGGAAAAGGAGATCAGAGTGGCAAAGAGGAATTATCACCAGTTACAAGTCACCATCCCCCAGTACTGTGGAGAATCAACACCTGGCAGACGACTTCCAGGTCTTCAGGAAGAGCAAAAGAAGGAAAGCACCAGGCCCAGACGGTGTGTCACCAGCCTGCCTAAAAATCTGTGCTGATCAGCTGGCCCCCATCTTCACACAGATCTTCAACAGATCACTGGAGCTGTGTGAAGTCCCTTCATGCTTCAAATGCTCCACCATCATCCCCGTCCCAAAGAAACCCAAAATTACTGGACTTAATTTCTACAGACCTGTGGCTCTAACGTCTGTAGCCATGAAATCATTTGAAAGACTGGTTCTGGCTTATCTGAAGGACATCACTGGACCCTTACTGGACCCCCTGCAGTTTGCCTACAGAGCAAACAGGTCTGTGGATGATGCAGTCAACATGGGACTGCACTTCATCCTGCAGCATCTGGACAGACCAGGGACTTATGTGAGGATCCTGTTTGTGGACTTCAGCTCCGCTTTTAACACCATCATCACGGAAACCCTTCAAAATAAACTAACTCAGCTCTCCGTCCCCACCTCCGTCTGCCAGTGGATCAACAGCTTCCTGACAGACAGACAGCAGTTAGTAAAGCTTGGTAAATTCACATCCAGCACTCGAACCATCAGCACTGGAGCTCCTCAGGGCTGCGTACTCTCCCCACTGCTCTTCTCCCTCTACACCAACGACTGCACATCTAAAGACCTCTCTGTCAAGCTCCTGAAGTTTGCAGACGACACCACACTGATCGGCCTCATCCAGGACGGTGACGAGTCTGCTTACAGACAGGAGGTTAAGGAGCTGGCTGTCTGGTGCAGTCTTAACAACCTGGAGCTTAACACACTCAAAACGGTGGAGATGATCGTGGACTTCAGGAGAAACCCCCCTGCTCTCCCCCCACTCACCATCATGAACAGCACTGTGACTGCAGTGGAGTCATTCAGATTCCTGGGCACCACCATCTCTCAGGACCTGAAGTGGGATATTCACATTGACTCTATTGTCAGGAAGGCCCAGCAGAGGTTGTACTTTCTTCTCCAGCTGAGGAAGTTCAACCTGCCACAGGAGCTGCTGAAACAGTTCTACTCTGCAATCATTGAATCCATCCTCTGCACCTCAATAACTGTCTGGTTCAGCTCAGCTACCAAATCTGACCTCAGAAGACTACGGAGGGTAGTCCGGACTGCTGAGTGAATCATTGGTACAACCCTCCCCACTCTCCAAGAACTGTACTCATCCAGAGTGAGCAAAAGGGCTGGTAAAATCACTCTGGACCCCTCACATCCAGCACACTCCCTCTTTGAACTGTTACCATCTGGTCGACGCTACAGAGCTCTGAGCACCAGAACGACCAGACACAGGAACAGATTCTTCCCTCAGGCAATCCATCTCATGAACACTCAACAATAAACGTGGAACACACAACTATAATACACTATCCATTCACCACACTCACTTATTTTATCTTTATTTTCTCATTTCTAATTTGCACATACTTGACCTGTACATCCATAGTTGTATATATTATATATTGTGTTTTTGCTGCTTTGTACATTGCTTTTTGGTTAATTGTTGTTATTCTTTTATTATCTGTGTCCTGTCCTGTTACTGTCTCTCTGTTGCTCTGAGGAGCTTCTGTCACTAAAACAAATTCCTTGTATGTGTAAACATACTTGGCCAATAAAGCTCATTCTGATTCTGAAGAGTTTTTATATGATTTCATCAGCATTTCCAGACCTCCTTTGATGTGATTTCAGAGTTTATCACTTTACTATTATTCTAACAAGTGTGAAATAATACAGAGTCCATGTCCATGTTTTAACTTGTGCAAATGTGTACAAGTAACCTATACAGGTTATGTGTGTAAACCTGAGTGCTCCGTAATATGTACACACAGGCTGTATTTGTGTGCGGAGCGAGTTTGTCTGGATTTCAGAGATTCATCTGATATTTGAGACGCTGACACTCCCTCTGATTCTGAACCGGTCTGAAGCAGATGTGTAGTTTTCTTTTGTTTTGTGGTTTGTGATCTCAGAGGAGCCCGTCTCTTTCTCTCTGTGACCCAGTAAAACATGTCTGAGCATCAGAGATCAGAGTTATTTTTGACTCTTATTTAGCCGTCAGCGATCCTCTCACGTCCTGAGGTAACGTGATTAACCTGCCGCTTACTCTAAACCTGCTAATGGATTTAGACCGACGCGAGAAACGGAGAAAACCAGGATCAGCTTGCATTTTAGGATAAAATAAAAGCAGTACGAAAGCATGCATTTGTACTGCTTTGATTCAGAGTTTTTATTGGTTTGCTTTTGCTTGAATCATCATCCTCTGACACTTAATGGTTTTTAGTTTAATGATTGATGATTTTATATTATACTGAAGCAGAGATCAAAACATCCAGTAACTGGGTAACATCTGAAAGTCCTGCATCAGTGAGCACCAACCAATGTTATTTTAAATTAATTTTAATATTATTTATTTTTATTTTTTCTGTTTTCATTTTAAAGTTTTAGCAATTTTGTTGTCCAGGTAGTTTGTCTGTCTGTCTGTCTCTCTCTCTCTCTCTCTCTCTTTCTGTCTGTTCAATTTTTTTTTATAGAATTTAGAAACAATTTTTTATGGTTTTATGAGATTTTTTACTAAACTTTAAAGGATATTTGATGGACTCATTTTTTTTTTATCACAAATGCATTTACAGAATCTTTTTAATAATTAAGTCACATTTATTTCTATATCAGTACAGATTGTTTCAAAGCAGCTTCACAGGAATAAACAGGAAAAATAACTAAATCTATTTCAGCTGTAAAGCAGCTCCACAGAAGTAGAGCACAATAGCGTCATTATTTCATAGTTATGAATATACTAAAAAAATAAATTGTTTCATTTCACAAAATGTTTATTTTTATTGCATATACTGTTTGTTGAATATTGAAGCCTTGAAAAAGGCAATAAAGCTGACAGCAACTCTAGTTTTATTATGATTATAGTACTGCAGCACAGTGAGAGTGTTGGGAAACCTGTCTGGAAACACTCATTATTTGAGCAGTTTCATTCAGTTCTGCTTGAACTGCATTTGTCAGACAGACAGTCCATTATCCCATGATCCTTTGCTCTCTGTAGCAATGGCCTCCTTGACCCCTGTGTGTTGTATATGGAGCCGCATGGACTGAATTTGCGCTGGAGCCCATGACCCTCAGACCATTAGAGCCGCTTCAGATTAATCTTCTGTAGTTTGGGTAGGGTGTGTGTGTGTGTGTGTGTGTGTGTGTGTGTGTGTGTGTTGGAGGTCAGAGGACGAGAGGGGAGGATGAGTGTTACAGGAGGAAGACACACAACCTTATTTACTATTTCCTGTGAACTGACACGTGTGTGTGTGTGTGTGTGTGTGCAGAACGGCGGTGTATCCTGGCCGGATGATGTGGATGTTGCTCGTGGAAGAGGGGAAGCGTCCAGAGATTTTGCCAAGGTCAGTTTTTTGTTATTATATTATATGTTATTATATATTATTTGTATCTATCTGTGTGCACTGTAAAAAAAAAAAAATACAAATAATTTTTCAAAGTTCTAAATATAACAATTATTTTTGAGAAACTGCTATTTTTCTACTTCAAAATTTCATGATTAATTCAGAGTTGCTTAAATTATTAGTTTAATTTAAATTTGCATTTTTATACAATTACTTTATGATTTACTGCAATCTGTGTCTCTGCACGGTAAAAAAACAACATTTTTTGAAGTTGTAAATAAAACAGATTATTGGAGTGTGTTTTGTAAGAAAACAATATTTTAGTCTTTCTACTAAAATTTCATGTTTAATTAATGTGTTCCTTGTCACTTGTAATTATTTGTGAAATTTACTAGTAATTTATCAGTGAAACTTTTTTCAAAGTAAATGTGTTTTAATTGATCTGTTTAATTTGTTAATTGAATTGATTGATTCTGGCATGGATGTCCGATGGGTGTGTATGAAGATGATTTTGTGT
Organism: Barbus barbus; assembly: GCF_936440315.1. Taxonomy (NCBI): domain Eukaryota; kingdom Metazoa; phylum Chordata; class Actinopteri; order Cypriniformes; family Cyprinidae; genus Barbus; species Barbus barbus. The sequence goes on from NC_136750.1 coordinate 30,393,015, forward strand.
AATAAGGTTGATTTGTGTCTGATAGTTATATGAGCTGGATAGTGACCCGCACAGGAAGGAGTTTCTGGATGACCTTTTCACCTTCATGCAGAAACGAGGTGAGAAGGATTAATCTGAATTCATATGATTACAGTCTGAAAGTGGAGTGAGTTCACTGTCACTGTCAGGATCCGTTCTGATCGTGTGTGTGTGTGTGTGTGTGTGTTCTTGAGCATGTGCACATGTGTCTGTCTGTGTGTGTGTGTGTGTGTTCTTGAGCATGTGCACACATGTATGTCTGTGTGTGTGTTTTGTTAGTGTAAAGCCCGTGTGATTGATGCTTCATGTCTGGACTGAAACCTGAAGATCTGGATGTGTGTTTATTTATGCTGAATGTTGAGGGGCCCGTCAGGGGCCGTGGGATGATGAGGGGATTGACCTGTGGCAAGTTCACACGTGAAGGACATGAAGTGTTTAAACACAGCAGTGCTTCATATCCGCATGAAACAGCATCAGAATCATGGAACGAAACATTTTGAAAGAGAAAAATACATTTATTCAGCCACAATGCATTAAATTGATCAAAAGTGACAGTAAAGACATTCATAATGTAGCAAAAGATTTCTGTTTCAAATAAAGGCTGTTCTTTTGAACTTTCTATTAATCTGTGAATCCAGAAAAATAAAATGCATCACAGTTTCCACAAAAATATTGGCCAGCACAACTGTTTTCAACATTGATAATAATCAGAAATGTGACCCTGCAGCACAAAAGCAGTCATGAGTAGCACAGGTATATTTGTAGCAATAGACAACATAGACAAAATAAAACATTTTTATTGTATGCCAAAAATCATTAGGATATTAAATAAAGATCATGTTCCATGAAGATATTTTGTCAATTTCCCACCATAAATATATCAAAACTTCATTTTTGATTAGTAATATGCATTGCTAAGAACTTCATTTGAACAACTTTAAAGGAGATTTTCTCAATATTTAGATTTTTTTGCTCCCTCAGATTCCAGATTTTCAAATAGTTGTATCTCAGCCAGATATTGTCCTATCATAACAAACCATACATCAATGGAAAGATTATTTATTCAGCTTTAAGATGGTCAATTAAAAAAAAAAAAAAAAAAAAAGACCTTTATGACTGGTTTTGTGCTCCAGGGTCACAAATGTTTGTTGAGCAGTAAAGCAGTATATTATTATGATTTCTGAAGATCATGTGACACTGAAGACTGGAGTAATGATGCTGAAAATACAGCTGCAGATCACAGAAATAAATTACACTTTAACACATATTCACATAGAAAACAGCTATTTTAAAGTGTAATAATATTTAACGTTTTTCTGTTGTTACTGTATGTTTCATCAAATAAATGCAGCCTTGGTGAGCAGAAGAGACTGCTTTCAAAACATATGATTTAAAAATCATATGATCACTTTCTCTTCTCTATTCTTTGTCTTTCTGACCTCCTGAAACAGACTTTAATCACAATAAACACAGTGCTTGGCTGTGTGTGAGAAACATTTGCATTAGTGTTCGTTAAACCAATCCTCACCATAACTAACTAGTCCAGAGCGTCCTGCTGTGTCTCCAGAGCAGAAGATCACTGGGATCTCCTCAAGCATCTCTCTGTGAGGAAGGAAAAACGCAGAATCTCACTTCCGTGTCGAGTGCTAAAATACAGGGAACTGTGTGTGTGTGTGTGTGAGATTCCAGCAGCTGTTTTTAACGGAGCGTCAGGGGCCCGCTCTTGAGGCCCCATATCGAGGAGCTTCAGGAAAGCCACATGCTGCTGCAGTTTGATGGCACGCAGCGGCTCAATCGTCTGTGTGTGTGTGTGTTTCAGAGCAGTTTAGGTGTGAGACAGAGTGGTTTTTCCCATCAGGTTTGCTGTGCTCTTTATTTCAGAGACGTGTGCGCCGTCCAGCCTGATTCATGTGTGTTCGACACGAGCGCTTCTGCTGAACACATCAGAGCGTGAGATGTTAAAGAGGTCACGCAGATGTTTTTAAACACAACATGAGCGCCGGTTGTGGTTTGATGTCTGGTGTCACAGGTGCAGGAATCCTCATCACATATCTTCATCAGATCATGCATATTATAATCAGTGTTGGGGGTAACGCATTACAAGTAATGTAATCAGATTACTTTAAGTTACTAGTAAAGTAACGCATTACTTTTTAATTTAGAAGGACATTTCTGAGTTACTTTTTCAAATAAGTATCACCAGTTACTGTGTTTCTCATGTATTGACTGACAGCTCTGGTGTTGCCATGTTGAGAGAAATAGTGCAGAGCGTTGTGTGAGAACATGATCTTACTGTGATCAAATGCAAACTCAGAATATTATAAAAACCTGCAATAGTTAAATATGTTAAATAAGACAAAAATCATTTATGCATTTAATCCCATTTTATTAACCAAAGTCTTTGCTGCTGACCTTCAATGATCCAATTCAACCATACTAAGCAAAAATGACACATTTGTGTTTGATTTTAGTTATTGCTGAATAGTGTTGAACTTTCTTCTCCTGCGTCACATTCTTCATGCGATTAGTTTACTGTACTCTACTGTACAGACCTGAATCTACATTTCCTTCAGCCTGTGGCGCATTCATTTAACTTTTGTTGTGAAAGAGCTTTTACATTTGTAAAATAACTTTATATTAAAAACAAACAAGCAAACCCTGCCCAGATTTAAAAAGTAACTGAAAAGTAACGTAACTCATTACGTTCCATAAAAAGTAACTAAGTAACATTAGTTACTTTCTTAGGGAGTAACGCAATATTGTAATGCATTACTTTTAAAAGTAACTTTCCCCAACACTGGTTATATATCATCTTATGAGTAATTAATCCGTGCATGTTATTTTTAAACAGCTTTTGACCTTGTAATGTTTAACCAAAACATGCAGGATTTCTCCTATCATTTAGTGCTCTTAAGCTCCGCCCCCACAGCTCATGCTCATCTGCATACACTCGAGAGCCACACCCACATCTTAGCATCCAATCAGCAACCAATGCACAGAACCAAGTCCCACCCTAGATTTATTATTTTTGGATCATCTCTCTCACTCGGTTGAATGTCACAATATGAAAAGAAAAGATCTGATGCAACTTCTGTTTTATTGTGACTTTTTATGAAATTTGTATCCATTTGGATTACATGGTTTTAATATAAACTGAATGTGATGCATACTTGTCAGTCATGCATCAATGAAATAAGTCGGATTTCTGCAGTCAAACAAACTGTGGCATAGTTTATCATCAACTATTTGCATCTACTTCATTTGATTTAAATAATCCTATTTGCAAAATGTTTATTCAAATTGCTTAAAATCAGTAAATCTCTTCATTGTGAAAACAATCACATTTATTCAGTTAAAAAGTATGAGCATGTTTAAAATATGGTTAGCTGTGGAATAAGCCATATTCAGTCAGTTAAAATGTATGACATTGGGTTTGTTGATGATAAATACATAAAGTTGGTTATTGAAACACATTCAGTTTATTACTATCACAGCAATAAATGTATTGATTTTATCTGTTTTTATGTTAAAACTGTGTAATCCAAATGGAAGGAAATTTATATGCAATTTAAAAACCTGAATCATAAATTTAGACCTTTAGTTTAATATTTATGAGTGAAATTTTGATGATATTTGATATATCTGAATATTTTCCGCAATTTTGTGTATTCAGTATATATTTAAAAAAATGTTAAGTGTGTATTTTTCCTAATAATTAAATATATTCAGTATTTCGATATTCTTTCCACATTTTGACTATATTAATTATGCATCTCACTATTGTTCCTAATTCTAATGACATTTATTTCTCAATCTTTTGATGATATTTAGTATATATTTCAATATTTTAAAATTTTTTGACAATCAGTATTTATCTCACTATTTTTGGATGATATGCAGTAAATATCTCAATGTTTTTCTTAATTTTGAAGATATTCCGTATGTGTTTTTCCTAGTTTTGACAATATTCTGTATATATATCAATATTTTAGCATTTGCTTTTTTGCTCTTTTTTTGCACCATTCTTTTGAAACACGAGAAAATATTTATAATTTTATAATTTTTTTTTTTTTTTTTTTTTTTGACTCCATTAAGTCTTTTTGTGCTCTGCAGAAGAAAGTCAAACAGGTTTGAATGACACAAAAGCGATTTATTTTTTATTTTTTAAGGCTGAACTAGTATTTTAGTGTCAGGTTTTGAGTCTTTCTAGCAGACGATGTGGCAGAGAGCTGAACGCACCTCACAGGACGCTGCGCTGAAATAAGATGTGGTTTTGATTTATTGGCTGGTTCTTCCTGTGTTTGGAGCTGCATTCGGGGCCTCGGGCCTCTGAAACTTGATAAAGTGGGTTAGCAGGGCTGAATTAGGGGCCGTGTCTCGTAGCATGATTAATGAACCTCTGAAACACACAACTACCGTCTGATGGAGCCGAGGCAGAGATGAACACCAGAAAGAAAAGGCTTTGGTTGAGTGAAATGAAATTTCCTTCATAGGAAAACAATAATTCAGACGGAGTCGCGCTGAAACCAGTGATTTATCAGAGACAGAAACAGGGCAGGGGCCTGGCATCCCATCTGCTGTTTAATCAAAGACGTTTATTCTTAGTATCTATATATTTATCTTTGATTATAAGATGAGGTTTTGTGTGTAAATGCGTTTTCGCTCCAGAATAACATTCTTAATGTGTTTTAAATTATACGGTGAAGCTGAAAGGCATTTATCATTTCTCTCCCGACGCCACGCTGGACGCTCGCCCGTTATAAATGCCCACTTCCTGTCTCTGTCATTCACCCTGTTTCACACTTCCTGTTTAATGTCTCTTTGCTTTTTTTCACACTTTCACGCTCAATCACTGCAGCCTTTCCTGGTTAAACTACCATTAAATTTCAATCACATATTTTTTTTCATAGTATCACATTCAGCTGCTTTAACTGGTTTGGAAATATTGAATATATTTAATTAATCTTATCCCATTAGCTTTGACCGATCTAGAGAAAGTGGAAACATTTAAATTCTAGAGAAAGTGGAAAAAATGTAACTCTTTGTCCAAATGTAGCGCACACAGAATGTTGCTTGTCGTCTGATACAAAACGAGAGATGCAGTCGATTTAGTAACACTTTAATGCATTATAAAGGTATTCATAATGTACATTGTAATGCATTATATCTACTCATAAATAATTGTAACTTAAGTTATAATGCATTATAATTTTTGAAGGTTTGTTAGTCATGCTTTAATGCATTACACTTCCTAAACAATGATTATTAAAATAATGCATTATAACTGTGGTTGCGATCATACAATGCATTATAACATAATTAATGCATTAAACCTACTTTTATTATGCGTTATGTAAGTATTACTGTCAGATTCTATACTGTAATAGTCACCAATAATGATTGACTGAAACTAGTTAGACTGGATTGTTTTCATATCAGTTACAAACCGTGACAGAAATTGAACACCTGCACACTTTAGTATAGAAAACGACCTTCACATACACTCTTGAGTTTAAAGTTTAATAGTTTTATTGAGAAAGAAAGCATTATATTGCTCAAAAGTGACAGTAAAGACATTTATAATGTTACAGATAAATTCCATGTCAAATAAATGCTGTTCTTCTGAACTTTCTATTCATCTGTGAATCCTGACAAATAAAATGCATCACAGTTTCCATAAAAATATTGAGCAGCACAACTGTGTTCAACATTGATAATAATCAGAAATGTTTGTTGAGCAGTAAATCAGTATATTATTATGATTTCTGAAGATCATGTGACACTGAAGACTGGAGTAATGATGCTGAAAATACAGCTGCAGATCACAGAAATAAATTACAGTTTAACACATATTCACACAGAAAACAGATATTTTAAATTGCAAAAATATTTCAAATCTTTACTGTATTTTTGATTGAATGAATGAGCCTCTGAACGGTAGGGTATTAGAGCAGCTGATGCTGACAGTAATGGTCTCATCAGCGGATGGCTTCATCTGAGTATGTGGTTACTCATTGATTACGGAGGGGGTTGCTTTCCTTTATTTGACCTCTGACAGGATCTGTGTGACCTCTGTGACCCGAGAGCATCTTCTCTCTTCATCAGAGAGCGTTTTTCACTCTGGGTCTGTGAAAGCATCAGTGTTTCTGGTCCAGAATGAAATGGGGCTGGGATCAGATCTGATTCTAACTGTATATTTCTCCGTGACTCCAGCCGTTCCTCTCGTGTTTCGAGGAGGTGTTGATAAGATCCTGATCTCTTCTGCTTCCCCAGAGGATCTCACAGACTCTAGTTACACTTAAATTGGTGTCTCACTTTTCGCGCCGTCGAGTCTTTTGAGTGTCCTGCTCTCCTCTTGGTTTTATCTGTGCAGGTGACCGTCTTCTGGAGTCACATTACAGCGTCTCAATCCCTCGCTTCAGCTCAGTAGTGCGCTTTACTGCCTCTATTCTTCTGTGGGACACAAACCGCAGTATTATGAAAGATGCCTCAATGTTTGTTTTTGTCCAAACAATGAAAGTGGACCCTATTGATTTTCAGAACAGTGTTTTTAGTGTCATGCGAGTATGAGATGCTAATATAGTTTTTATTAATGTTTTTCATGTTTTCAAGTTCATTTGTTTGCATTTTTAGTTTAAAGTTTTACTACTTTTGTTGTTTTTTGACATTTTTATTTGTGCAGTATAAATATTTGTATTTTTTATTTCAGTATTAGTTTATTTTCGAGTTAAACGAAATGAAAATGAGAAATGTGCCTTGAAAAAATGGCTGAAATACAGTAATTAAAAATGCATTTCATTTTATTTCAACAAATTTTTGTATTTAATTAGCTGTTATTCTGTAATTGATTCAGTCTAAAAAATATATTTTAATTTATTTCAATTAAAGTTTACTTAAACTAGCATTTTTTTTGTGTGTGTGTGTGTGGTTTTAATTAACTTTAATAGCCTTGGTTCAGTCTATAATTTTTTCAGTCTAGAAATATTTTTTTTTTTGTGTTATTTAAAGTTTATTTTATTTGAAGTAACAAGTTTTTTTAATGTTTTTAAGTAACTAATAACCCTGTCTATAATGTGTTCTGCACCATTTTTGCTGTGGACTTGATGAATGATTCCTCAAATCATGTATCCATCTAGATAAATATAAGTATATCTTATTGACATCAAATATAAAGTGTAAACAATATTAATATAATGAATTCAACAGTCTCTCATCTAGAGTGGTAAGTTCAGATGTTTCATGCTGATGTTTTTGATCCAGACGTAATAACGAACAGTAAGATGCGCGGCTGATAATCAGACAAGTGATGGTTCCTTCAGTTCTCCTAAACAAATGCAGAAAATGGAAATTCTTTCCGGCAGGATTTGTTTGTGCGTTTTGTCAATGATGACATGTTTTTGTGCGCATATGGAAATGTTTCAACGTAGTTTTCCATTGGCTGTGTGATTTTATTGCACAGAGGAAGATGCATGATCAGGTTTGTCTCTTTATGGTTTTGATTGAGTTAGTTTGCTGCACTAACACACATTAATATATCCATGCATGTTCATGTGCTTGTGTTTTATTGCTGGGATGTGTGTTGCATGACCTCTGTACTCGTCGCATGTAAACACGCAGTAGGTATGTGCTGCTGTCACTGTATATGAATTCGTCTCTCATGTGGCACGAGCCGGACTAAATATAGCAGATTCCCTGCAGTCATTGAGTGTTACCTTTTATGTCCCTGACCTGCCATTAAAAATAAAGCACCTGAGTGCCGCATGCTGCTCCTGTGCATTAAGAGCAGAGCATCAGTGAAACCTCACACCGACCGCCGGAGAAATGCATTTCCTCAGAGTCTGTGTCACGCGTGAGCCTGTCACTCTCTGCCTCTGAATTATTCACACACGTCCGTCATGTGAAATCAGCCATATTTAATGTGGCGCGCTGATATCTATTGATTGAGTTCAGGAGCCGTACGACAGAATGCTGTTCTCAGCTGAACTACAGGTCAAATACTCTTCACCTTTCAGCTTTTATCTGGGTGAATGAATGAGGAATGATTTTACATATAAAGAGAATTCTATATATTATACAATATTATATTGTAAATATATCGTTTATTAGTTTCATAGTTATAAAATATTTTGTTTACATTTAAAAAAAAAAAAGTGTATTGTATGTCGCTTTATATATAGATATATAAAATAGAAATATAAGAAAATACAACATATATAAAATAAATATATTTGAAAAAAGCTAAATTAATATTGCTTTTAATTATGTATACTGCATTTTCATAAAGTATAGTATACACACACACACAGTGGTGTAAAAAAGTGTTGGCCCCCTTCCTGAATTTTTTTTTTTTTTTTTGCATGTTTGTCACACTTTAATGTTTCAGATCAAACCAATTTAAATATTAATCAAAGATAGCACAAGTAAACACAACATGCAGTTTTTTAATAAATTTTTTTATTATGAAGGGAAAACTAAATCCAAACCCACATGGCCCTGTGTGAAAAAGTGCTTGGATTTAGTTTTCCCTTCATAATAAAAAAATTTATTCAAAAACGTATATATATATATATATATATATATATATATATATATATATATATATATATATATATATATATATATATATATATATATATATATATATATATATATATATATATATATATATATATATATATATATATTGTTTAAAAAAGAGTTTGTATTACATAAATTCTAAAATACAGTATATATGTGATATGTGAACAATTATTATTTTAAATTACTATTCTAGTTATTTTTATTATTCTCAACTTTTCTATAAATGTTAACTTAATTCTTAATAATTAATTATTAAAAAATATTAATTCTTAATAATGACTGTAGTACTGAAAAAAAAAAAAAAAAAAAAATATATATATATATATATATATATATATATATATATATATATAATTTTATTTTTTTAGTTTATATCTTATAAATGAGGACGTTTTTTGTATTTTGTTGCATCATGGCATTATTTTTAAAACATTTACCAAAATGTTTTATTGAAATACAAATATGCTTTTTTTAATTACAATAATTTTATTCTCAATTTTCTAAAAAAAAAAAAAAGACTGTAATAGAGTGGATTAGAACACTACACTTATTTATTTATTTAGGATTAATTCAGGATAATGGCAAAAGTGGCCTAATTTACTTGGATTCAACCTACAGCTTCTTTCCTGTAGATTTGTAACAGGTTGAAGCAGTCCGTGTTTATTTCAGCAGATGATGCTCTGTTAGTATTTAGTGGAAGGCAGTAGATGTTGATGGATGTCATATCGTTCAGTGATGTCCTTCAGTTGTGTTTTCTGTGCTGTGCCGTACAGCCGGGTGTGGGAGGGGCCCGCTGGGTGACCTCTGACCCCGCCTGCCATTAATCATTCAGCTCCTGATGGCTCTGTCCCACTGGGAAAATCAACCCAGCAAGGCATGATGGGAGGGTCAGCCAGGGGCCAATCAGAGCGTGGCTCCAGCCAACGGTGGCGCCACACTGAACTACAGGCCTCAGCAACCCTGAATCTACCCTGTTTATTTAGTTACTGTCAGAGAGGGTTAACTAACCAGCAACACTGAGCTTCTGTTTAGTAACACACTTCATCTAAATATGCATATAGAGAAAAATCATGTATTGTGTGTATATATATATATATATATATATATGTGTATATATACTGTATGTATATGAAAATGTTTGTTGATCAGTAAATCAGTATATTATTATGATTTCTGAAGATCATGTGACACTGAAGACTGGAGTAATGATGCTGGAAATACAGCTGCAGATCACAGAAATAAATTACAGTTTAACACATATTCACATAGAAAACAACTATTTTAAATCATAATAATATTTCAGATTTTTACTGTATTTTTGATCATGTGTTGTAGTCAGTGTAGTTCAGTAGCGGATGGATGTAGCTGCAGTCAGTATTAATCATTCAGGATTGTTTCTATTGTGTTTCGTCCATTCTCTAGTCTCTGTGTGCGCTTGTACCTATAAAAGCTTGGCTTATTGCTGACCGGCGTTTTAATTCAGCCATCAATAACCTCAGGCTGACCTTTGACCCCTGTGTTTGCACTAATTGTTTGATGTTGTGTTGATGGTCAGAGATGCTTCTGGAGCAGATGACGTGATCTGAAACACACCGGCTGATCTAATGTTAGCGTTTTCTCCCAGAATGCAGCGTTTCAATCTGACAGGCGTCTAAAGCTCTTTTGTTGTCGTGTGTGCGTGTCGGGGCGTGTCACACGACCTTTGAACTTTGACTGTTTTTCACTGCACATTCTTGCATTTCTGTTTTATGTTTTGCTCTGTAGACGAGATCGTAAAGCCGTCATGAGTTGTTTCTGTAGGACGCTGTTGATAAGAATCACACCCGCATGAGATCGAAGTCTGTGCATGTTACTCGCATCTCTGCCGTTCTGATGATCATGCTCCAAGAGTTTGCTCTTCCATAATGTGCTGTTTCAGAATAGGAAAAAGAAGCATCTAAAATACACTTCAAGTGTTTATTACACTTTATCTGTTTGTGTCTGTCTGGAATTCATACCTTTTCTCCATTATCTTCAGACACCAAAACGTATTGTGTTTTATTCCTCTCTATATTCTGAAGAAATTTACTGAGGAGTTTGTTCATATATTATTTGCCTGGTTTTATTATTGTACTTTTATCTAATTGTAGATTTAATTTACTATACGTATTTTCAAAGCCCATTTTCTTAAAATGAGTTTTCTGCTCCACTTCAGCAGCACTTAAACACCAAAACTATTCCTATTTATATTCTGAAGGTTTGTTCATATGTCATTCATGTGGGTTTTATTATTGCATTTTATCTATTTGCATCTGTAGATTTAATTTACAATATTTAAAAAAAAAAAAAAAAAGTTTGTTTCTCCACTTCAGCAGGACTTAGTTTTATTCCTCTCTATATTCTGAAGGATTTTACTGAAGAGTTTGTTCATATATCATTCACATTGATTTAAACAATATTTTATTCCTGAAAGCATGATGAAAATGTTTTTCTCTGTCATTTGACAGTATTTTCTGATTTATGGAGTGATAAACTCTTTAACTCTAATATGTCAAACAAACATTTTGAACCAGGCTTTAGGTTTATGTTCAGATGCAAATCAGTGCACATTTATAATTAGATAATGCATCATTTGCATATTTAAACAAAACATTTTAGAAACCCTGTAATATAAAACACTTATCCTAATGTTTTTCCTGTAGATACTCAAGTGTGTTTTATTCTAGCACACAATCAGAGGGAGCCGCTGTGTACTCTTCATATGGAGGTTTAACTATCCAGCAAACATCTCCACCCGCGCCGGACCTAAAGATAAGCTGTTGACAGGATTCATGTATGGCTATCAGACGTCTGGGGCAGGCTGGCTCTGGTATCCAGGTTAAGCTTGTTTGCGTAAAGCAGGCTAATATGTATTTTTCCGCCTGTAGCCCACCTGTGTCTTTTGAAGTGTGTTCTGTTTCGTGGGCGGCTTGAACTCTCACCTCTATACAAACACATCTGCTGTGTGCATTTCAATGCATTTATGGAGTAAAAATGACACGTTTCTTTGTGTTTTACTCAGAGCTGTTATATGAACTAGTGTGACAGATCTTTTTATTTAAAAAACCCTCCAACTTAATATATTGTGAATTTTCTTTTATCTTTTGTTGTTTGTGTGTTTGTTTGTTTTTGTTTTGGAAAATATAATGGAAAAACACTTATATTTAAGATTTTTTTTTTATATTATACTGTTGTGTAATATATACAGTTGTTTGTGTGTGTGTGTAATATATATATATATCAATCAGGGTTGTTTAACTAAAAGTTTATTAAAAATATTTTTGTTAATTCAAATAACAGTTGAAATGTAAATAATAGATGGAAAAAATAAAAATATTGTCTTTCCAACTAAAATAAATTGAAGCACTAATATTACTAACTGGAAATAAATAAAAACTAAAACTGAAATAAAAATAAATGAAACCTAAATGCAATATAATAAATAATAAAACGAAATTAAAAGTCTAAATATATAAAAAATAAAAGCTATTAAAAATATTCATACAAACTATAAAATAGTATATAATGAAATACTAAAAAACTAAAATAACACTGGTAAATATAAACTTGGAAATTGAGTTGTAAAATTGAAGTTTTGTCACTCATTTTTCATGTATATATTTTTTGTAGTTTATATTTAAATAAAAATGTGTTATTATTATTATTATTAATACCATAACTTTAAAAGCAACAACAATGAACAATAATGCAAAACTTTAAATCAAAACTGATTTAAATGTCAGTGAAATGTAATGTATAATAATCTGTATACTTTATATAATGCATAATATATTTTATTAAAAATCTGATGTTTCAGATTGTGACATCTGATTGGATGAGCCTGTGTGTACACACACACACACACACACACACACACACACACAGCATTGGAGTTCTATATTAACATGCTGTTCATTGATCTCTAAATGTTATGTTGCCAGGCAACCACACACATCCTTCGGTGAACTGTATAACTGCAGAGGAGTGTTTATTAGGATTATTGTGATTTATTCTTCATGTCGTGATTTTATTGATCTTGGGCTGGGCGTCTGTTGTTAAATTCCTCTTTCCACTGATTTATAAAGCAGTGAGTCATGTTACTGTGATTTTACCGCAGTTAAGGTGTGTTAGGCATGACGTGGGGTAGTAAAATTGCTTTATTGGTGATTTATTGGTTTCTGATGGGTTCTGTGTTGTTGTTTCTGCAGGGACTCCGGTGAACAGGATCCCCATCATGGCGAAGCAGGTTCTGGATCTGTACATGCTGTATAAGCTGGTGACGGAGAAGGGAGGACTGGTGGAGGTCATCAACAAGAAGATCTGGAGAGAGATCACCAAGGGTCTCAACCTGCCCACGTCCATCACCAGCGCCGCGTTCACGCTCCGCACACAGTACGACGCACACACACACACACACACACACACACACACACACACAGACGCATACTCACACTCTCACACACACACCTAACCCCAAATCATAAACATAAAACACTATACAATGGTGGCCAAAATGATTAGATCACTAGTATTTTCAGCAGCTAAGAAAGGGTTTTAAGTCAGTTATTTCTATCTTTTGCTGTAGTGTGTCAGCAGGAAATATCAGTTTATATTTCCAAACATTCATTTTGACATCATCATCAGTCTGTCTGGAATGACATGAAGAAACTGAGACAGACTAAATCCAGAAGAACTGTGTCTCCAAGCTTCAAGAAACTGACTTAAAACCCTTTCTTAGCTGCTGAAAATATTAGTGCTCTAATCATTTTGGCCACTGCTGTATTTAGATGGTTTATATCTTTGAGATGCCTGTAAACAGAGGTTTTGTCGGCCCTCGTCCTTGTATCTCTCTGTCTTTGCCGCTTCTCCCTCTTCACTTCACATACTTCCTCCCACTAATTAGCTTGAGCTGATAGATATATTGATTTATTGATCTATTGATTTGATTTGGATGGCTTTAGTGTGGGGGTGGATGCATCTGTAGTTGGATTGAGTAGTAGCTAAACTGATGATGCTTTCAGCTGTTAATAAGTGTGCCGTACGACACACTCTTATATCAGTCCAGGATTTATTTTTTCAATAAAAATTTTAATAATAATTTCCAGAATTTTGCAGATTTTTTCGCATTACTACATTTATTATATTATACCATGTCAGATCCACAGTGGTCAAAAAAAGTCATACATGACAGAAAGAAAAAAATCAGATAAAAAAAAATGCAGTTTGTTTCTGTGACAGACAGCAGCAGGTTTATTAGGCTGCTGTCACTTTAAGACCTAAGTCACGGATCCAAAATATTGATGCACATCCAATTTTTTTCCCGACTGTTTGTTGATTTAATACATAACTGACTGTGTTTATATGAATCACACAAAACTTGTCAATAGCTTTTAGTAGTACTGCACTTTCTGTGATTAATTTGTGGTTAAATGGTGAATTATACTGGAGCGCCTATGCTGTATTTGAATGCATTTTGCAGAATCAGTGCACAGAATGAAAGCCACCGGTGGTGTTGACTTGTGTCTGGTTTGTCTGTCTCAGGTATATGAAGTATCTGTATCCGTACGAATGCGAGCGGAAGGCGTTGAGTTCTCCCAGCGAGCTGCAGGCTGCCATCGACAGCAACCGGCGTGAAGGCCGTCGACCCAGTTACAGCAACAGCCTGTTCCGCTTTAGCCCCTCCCCTGGCTCCGCCCCTCACCTCCTGACCCCGCCCAAGATGCACCTGTCAGCGCTGGGGGCCATAGGGGCCCTGAACGGACTGCAGGCATCCTCGGGGCCATCTCTGAAGAAGGGACTGGGTGAGTGATGCAAAAATAAACTATAAGAAAATGTAATTGAAATTTAAGCTGCACAATTATTGTGGTTATCTTAAATTAGCAATGCAATTAGATCAAGCAAGGACAATCAGACAATTATTAAACATTATTCATGACACGCCTACTTAAAGCTACAGAACTCATATTTATTTTCACAGGGTGTTTTTATAGAGTCGTGTTTGTGCTGTTTTAGTGTTCAGTCTGGTGTTTGTGGTGTTACAGCGCCTCCTGTCGACATTGACAGGAACTGCATCTTAAGACATTTCAGTGTTCAGTGTTCAGTGTTCAGTGGTATTGAATGAATATGTTGTCCCTCATAAGACTTCTCTTTTTTATATTTTTCACACACACACACACACATTAACTGGAAGTTTCATGTGGTAATTAGTGTTTCTCCACTTGCTGATTATGGCAGAGTTTCATCCAAACGAGTCACATGATGTACAAAAGGCCATTTCGAAAGAATAGCTTCTGTTTTTTTGTGTTCTTATTATAGATTTATCTCACAGACAGTCATTTTCTGCCCTGTGTGTTTTTTGATGATGATAACTGACTGTGCAGAAAATCACAACCTTGACTGGTTTATTGCTATTTTTTAAACAGCATTAATATTATTTTGAAAAACAGGGTAATCATTAATTACAACTAAAACTAACATTTTTGTTACTTAAACTTAAAGTTTTAAAAACGTAAACTTGTTTTATTCCAGCTAATTGCCATGGCAACCTTTCTTATTTTCATTTATTTTAACTAAAATAACTGAAAGTAAATAAACAAAATCTAATAAATAAAAATTAGTAAAACCTATATAAAAGTAAATAAATAAATTTGAATAAAAACAGACAATTTCTAAAAAGTAAAAATGAAACAAATGCACAATTAAATTCTAAAACTAAAAATTAAGTTAATTAATAATAATAATAACTATTATTATTATCTTAAAACCAGGGATATTTTAGATGCTTTTTGAGTTTTTATTAATATTTTGAATTAAATTAAATTTTTGCATTTTTAATGTTTTAGTATATTAGATTATTTTTTTATTGTTATTATATATATTTTTTAATGTCTATTGTATTTATCAGATTTTATTCCAGTTTTAGTTGTTTCAGTACATAAAGTGAAACTTAATGAAAAAGTTGCTGAAATAAATATAAACATTAAAAAAGTAAATGGGAACAAAAATGCACAACAAAACGTGAACTAAAATGAAAGTGAAAACAGAAAATAAAATAAAATTTAAACTATTAATGAAAACTGTAATAGTTTGTCAATGATACTAAAATAACACTGCAAGGAACATGTTGTGTTTTAAAAATCCATGTTTATTGCTATAATACCCATTTATACCAAGTTGAATTGATGCAGAAACTAATTATCATGCACAGGTGATATATATATATATATATAGTGTAATTTTTAAGCAGATGTTAATATTTTTTTTTTTTTTTGTTTTGTTTTTTTTTTTTTTTTTTAGGGATGTATTGATTAATTATAAAAAATATTTTTAAGGTCACGATTTTACCATCAGTCCAGTGTCTACAGATGCAAAATAGCCTCCTGGCTAATTCTGGCACATTGTACATTTATGTATTATTGATGTGCATTGTCCCTGTCAAATAAACCTGAAATGTGTCCCTGGAGCACAACAGCAGTCATGAGTAACACAGGTATATTTGTAGCAATAGCCAACAATACGGGTCAAAATTATAAATTTTTCTTTTATGCCAAAAATCCTTTGAATATTAAGATCATGTTCCATGAAGATATTTAGTAAGTTTCCTACTGTAAATATCTCAAAACTTAATTATTGATTAGTAATATGCATTGCTAAGAACTTCATTTGAACAACTTTAAAGGAGATTTTCTCAATATTTAGATTTTTTTGCTCCCTCAGATTCCAGATTTTCAAATAGTTGTATCTCAGACAAATATTGTCCGATCATAACAAACCATACATCAATGGAGAGATTATTTATTCAGCTTTATTCAGATGATGTATAAATGGACCCTTATGACTGGTTTAGTGGTCCAGGGTCACATATAGGTTGGTTCTCCTCTCTGTCCTGCAGACGATGGCCGCTTGTCCTCCATGGCTCTGGCGTTTGGGCAGCAGCAGGCGGTGGGTTTGGCGCGAGCGGCGACGCTGGAGCAGCTCAGAGAGAAGCTGGAGACGGAGGTGCCGGAGAGGAAGATGGTGCGTCTGGCCGAGGAGCAGCAGAGACTCATGCAGCAGGCCTTCCATCACAACCTGCTCGCCATGGCCTCGCAGATCCCCGCCAACCTGCGGCTCGGAGCTCCGGCCCGGGGTCAGTGCGCTGCATGTTTGTGATGCACTGATGTGTGTGTGTGTGTGTGTGTGTGTGTTAATGAGTGTTTGTGTCTGTAGATGAGAAGCAGGATCTGTCCGTGAGCATTTCCTCCAGCGGCGCAGCGAGTGTCAGCGTGTCAGTGGAAGTCAATGGCATCGTTTACTCAGGTATGCCGTACAGACAAATGCATTGCGTTTTATTATTATTATTATTATTATTATTATTTTATTTAACCCAGTGTTGGGTAAGTTACTCTACACTGTAAAAAATTAAAAGTTGAGAGAACTCAAATATTTTTATTTTTTTAGTGTAAAAAATTAATTAATTACTAATTACATCTTCAAAAGTGTAATTAGATTACTGTACAAATTACTCTCTCCAAAAAGTATTTAATTACTTATTACTAATTACTTTCTAAATCCTATATCAGCCTCGATAAGTTAATGATACGAGGATAAACATGAAACGTTTCTTTGAATTCTTTCAAATAAAGAATCAGAATCAGAATCAGATATCATAATAGATAACTACATAAATTATTCTGCTCACACTTCAGATTAGAGTCCAATTCTCACTATTAACTATGACCTTCTCCTCAATATACTCCTAATTACTGCTTATTATTACTTAATAAAGTAGTTAAATTTAATAATTGGGTCAGATTAAGGATTTAGAATAAGGCCTTGCAGAATAAGACATTAATATGTTTTTAAATAATAATAAACAGCCAATATCACAGTAATATTCATGCTAATAAACAACTAGTTAATAGTGAGAACTAGACACTAAAGTATCTATATTCTTCATAACTCACCAAAGTATTTAAAGTATTGAAGGGTTCATAAAAAGCATGCATTTTAAAGATAGACTTTACATTTTTGTGTTAAATCCACTATAAATGTTTTACAGTCTAAACACAGTATTGAGTTTAATTAATGTACCTCAGGCAGGAAAATCATCAGTTATTTGCTAGAGAAGTGAAGTCTGGAGAGGAGCATTTCGTGAAATATTAGACTATATAGCTACTCATTATGTTTTATTTGACCTGTTAGTGATGAATTAATTATTGAATGTTTGCTTAAATAAATCTGTTCTGAAAAAAGTAATGACAGCCACTGTGTAAATGAATATAATTCAACAACAAATAGAAATGTTATAATTTAGAAGTTATTTAAAAACGCCATTATGTACAATTTACATGTTTGCATACAATTTCTTTTTAAGTTGAGTGTTTATTATTATATTTAAAAATAAATAGTTAAATTTTAAGTTTGGGCTCTGTTGTTAACTGTTAATGTTAATTGTAACCTTGTGTAAAACGGCTCCTGCAGTTAAGCTGAGGTAGATTTTTAATTATATTGAATTTATTTAAAGAAAGAGCAATTTGTTCAGTAAACCTTTGTTTAACAACAAAAAAAATAACTGAACCCCGTCATGTTTGTGTACTGTTACGCCCCTATCGTTGAGATATTATAATCGTTTTTATTAATAATTTCTTATTAATTTTAGTTAAAGTTTTAGTCTTTTTTTTTTTTGTGGATTTTTTTTTTTTTGTGGATTTTTTTTTTTTTTAATATTGTTTCTGTTTTACTTTATTCATTATAATTAAGGTAAAATGAGAAATGTTGCTTTGGCAACTAGCTGATTTATTTTATTTCAGTTAACATTAAGTAACAATTTTTTTTATGCTTCTAGTTTTAATTGTTAACCCCGTTTTTAAACATTGCTGTTTAAAAAATAGCAATACATTTTTCATATATTTTATTTTGGTAACAATTATTATTGTTTTTTATAATTGTAGTTTTAGTTTCAGCAAATGTAAAAAAAAGTTCAAATAAAACACTATAAAAAAAAATAGTTTTCACATCATGTGACAATTAACAATCATCAGAGAACTGTGCAAATGTGTAGTTAAATTATTGAAATATTGTCCTAAAAAATATTCAATGTGTAAAGGGTTCGGCTGATGAAAAGTCTGGGTATCCCTGGCACAGAGTGTTATTTGTAGTTATGTTTTAATCAGCACTGATCTCGTTTTTAAATGTTTTCTATGGCAGGAACTCTGTTTGCGCAGAAGTCTGCGTCTGCATCTGCGTCTGCTGCGCCTGGACCCAGCTTCACCTTCTCTAGCTCCGCCCCCAGCCAAAGCCCCGCCTCTTCCTCCTCCTCCAAGGGGCGGAGCTCAGCGGACCCCAGCGGCTCTCCGTAACCCGTCTGCCGGCCGCTTTGCACAACCAGTACCTCAGTTTCTCCTGTCCACATCGGCTGTCCGCACATTTACATGGACACACATGCATAAAATAACACGGCTGGGCCTCATTCATGAATCACCAGTTAATCATTCATTAATCATACAGTCCTATGCAAAAAAATCCTAATCAATTCAATGAAACAGTTACATCAGACTGGATTCATGCTCGAGTTTCATGAACGACGTCCAAAAACGCTAAACACAATCAGAACGCTCAGCCAAACGACGGGCAGGTTTTACAGAACTTGAAGATTTTTTTTATTTAGGGTGTGTTTTGATGTTTCTTCTGATTATGTTTCGGGACTTTATGATCTTTTTCACTCATAGTTCCTCATTTTACAGTCATACCTCGAACACTTAGCGGTGGAACATTACAGGAGTGTCTTTTACCTCAGGATCTGTACTTTAGGCTTTCTCATCAGAAACGCTGACGGGACCTCACTGATTCTCCTCTATGCATCGCCCGTCTGGACCTGAGCGTGTGATCGTTGGGGAAGACGAGTCTTGGGAATATATATGCTGTTTGTTTGATGATGAGCCCGTCTGTCTTCAAGAACAACCGTCAAATACCTCAGAAACCAGATGAATGTCTCAGTAGATGTTGAAACGAGCAACCGGCCTTCTGTGGGATCTGCAAAAACTAATCATTTGATCTGGATCTCAGGGCAGGGTTTAAATATGTGGGGAAATCTCATGAAATCCAAAGAACATTTATAATACATGCAACTTTTCTTTTATTCATATATATATATATGCACATATTTGCATACATATTTTAGGTTTTAATAATTGAATATAAAAGAGAATCATCACATTTATAAGAAATCTTGCATTATTTCAAAAGTTTGGGATCAGTAATGTTTTTTATTGGAGGTTCTTCTGCTCATCAAGGCTGTGTTTATTTGATCAAAAATACAGAAAAAATGTAAATATTCAATATGCAATTTCTAATATTGGTTTCCTATTTTTATATACTTTAAAATATAATTTATTTCTGTGACACAGCGCTGAATCTTTGATTTTTTTTTTATGAATTAAAAAGTTAAAAAGAACAGCATTTATTTGTTTTTACGATAACTTTTTATCCATTTAACACATCCTTGCTATTAAAAAAAATGATAATTTCTTTAAAAAATATAAAGAAAGAAAAAAAAATGTACTTACCCAGTTATGTATATTGTAACATGCAATTTCTCATTTTGAATAAACTGATATTTTTAATTATTAATCAGAGAATCCTAGTTTCAAAAAGATATTAAGCAGCACAACTGTTTCCAACATTGAATGATTTCAGCTTTGAAAATCAGAAATAAATGATATATTAAAATAGAAAACTGTTATTTTAAATTGCAATGTTATTTCACTAAATAAAATAAAAAATCTGTATTTTTGATCAAATATATAGAGCCTTGATTAGCATCGGAAACTTCTTTTAAAAACATTAAAAATGTTCTGATCCCAAACTTTTGAATGGCAGTGTATTTTATTATTATTTTTATTATACATATGCATATGTGCATTTTATTTATTATATTTTAATAAATATATGTAAGCACGTTATATGCACGTATGTGCACATATATATGAATGTGATTGTATAATATATTTTAAATTTAATTTTTAATAAATGTATATGTACATATACATATTCAAATAATAGTCACAGCAAAAAAAATCTTTGCTCTAAAACAGTCATTTTCTTAATGCAAAAATATATTTCTTCCTGTTGATTTTGTATCAGAACGTCGTGTTTTTTGAAGTTTCGTGAGATTCACCCATGTATGATGAAGTTCTAACATCCACTCATTTCTCAAGCAAACCATCGTCCTCTTTCTTCCTCATCGACGCTTAAGGGCCTGATGTTTTTGTCTCACATTTTTGCTTTCCGTCTCAGGAAGGCGTCTCTCTCAGGAAGTACTGTGATGTTTTTAAGTGAACTCTAAGTTGTTTTTAAGATGATATAAATGGATAATCAGTGGTGAAGTACCTCAGACTCTGCTGTGGAGATACAGTACATACCTCATGCTGCCGTGATGATGGGAGGTAAACGCTCCCGTTTCTGAGCAGAATACAGAATGCTGGACGTGAATCCCTCGAGCTAGACTTTCCTTCTCTTTGTCGTCTTCTTGTGGCGAAACCAAACGTGAACTGTTGCATTTGTACAATCAGGTGGCCAAACCTGCTCACCTTAACCAAATCAAACTGCCTTCAGTTGCTGCACAGCTAGAAACCAAAGACCAGATGACCTCAGCCTCACAGGTCAAAGGTCACCGTGATGCTGTATGGTTGTGATGTAATGGGTCAGGTGACCAGGGAAACACGCTTACACACATCTCTCTGTCCGGTCAGATGCTTGGTCTGGTCCGGATGAGGTTTGAAGGCCATATTGATGTGCTTTCTGTTCATTCTCAGGACTTTGATTCTTCTCTGTTCCAGCTCTGATCCTCCATGTTTGCTGCAGCTCTTTTCTGTTTGAACTGGATTAAAAACCCTTGTGCAGATTCTGTCCCGGTTTTATATTTGTCTGTTTTTGTGTCTTATGCTACAGGTTTCAGAGCCATAAATGGTTTCCAGCATCCAGAAACAATGTCACATGTTCCTACTGATGTTTTGTATAAATATTATTTTATATAAATATTTTATATTAATTGTTCATTGACAAAAGATTGCAGCATTGGAACCTTTTATTTATTTATTTATTATTATTTTTATTGCAAGACAACAACATGAAACAGCACTGCATTGACATACAATAACAAAGCAGACAAGCAACAACAATGCAAAACAAAAAAATGAACAAGATCGATAGCATGCTCACTGCCAGAAAAATCCAAAACGAAGACAATACCTCTGTCATACCACTTGTCAATAAAAAGAGACTTTCCACGGATTAAAATACTTGAGTTATTCCAAAGAATTTCTTTGTGGGGAGAAAAGTTGTGCACATAACACAATTTCCAAGCAAGTAAAACTTATTAAAATTAGAGAGAGAAATCGTCAATTTAGACCATCTAGTCTAAATTACCACCTAATCTACGAAATATAGTATTGGGGATATAGTAACAAATTTAATTATTACTACAGAGTAATTTTTAACCAACTAATTCTAAATGAACTAATTCTTTGAAATGCAAAGCCACCCTCAGAACTCCTAATTTTATGGGCTCTATTCTTCCAAATTAAATTCTGTAACATTTTATTTGTATCATCAACAATTTTGTCACTAACAAATAAAGATGAAGCAGGATAAACACAACAGGACAATCCCTCTGCTTTAGATATAAGAACTCTGCCATAGATCTCGCTGAAGCCAAGAATTAAAGATTATTCTCGTTTCCTTTATTTTAGGAGAAAAATGTAGATGTTGACGAGTCAATTTATCTTTAGTAAGAAAAATCCCCTTGACACAGTCTTTAACAGGTATATGATGTATTGATGCTTGTTGGGTATCATAGACAAAATAGTTTGATAAATTTAAATATAAGCCTGAGGCTTCAGAGAAAGATTGGATAATATAAATACTTAAAGGATTTGATTTTGATCTTTAAGAAATAAGGTAGTATTGTCAGCAAGTTGAGATATTAAATCTTTACCAAATACAGAAATACCTTTCAAAGTGGGATTTTGTCAAGTATTAAGTGATAATTCAACAGCCAAAAGAAAAAGAAACGGGGAAATTTAAACAAAAATTGGTGCTCTAATGGATCAAATATAAAAATCCCAAAACATTATAATAGAGTCTGAATCAATATTCTCTGAATAGTCAATGAAATCAAGTACAAGTCTTATATTGGAACTAATATGTCTGTTCTTCATAAACCCATTTCGTGTTTCACTAATTATACTATTAAAACCAGATTTGAAACGAGTTGCAAATATTATATAATCAACATTTAACAATGATATTGGTCTCCAGTTTTCAATTAAAATCTGATTTGGGGATCGAAGAAATTAGTCCCTGCTTCATTGTGTGCGTCATCTCTCCTTTATAAATGCATTCTTTAAACAAACAATATAAAGGCTGCTTTAAGAGGTCCCAAAAATATAAATAAAATTCAACAGACAGGTCATCAGTACCTGGAGATTGTCCCTTTTTCATAGATTTCAGTGCTTCTTCCATTTCAGTAATAGAGAGGTCAGAGTCACATAGTGATTTAAAATCCTCATTAATATCTGAAACTGTATCACAAATACTCAAAAGAATCACATTTTTCTTGAGAAAACTGAGAAGTGTACAATTCTTTGTAAAAGTTGTATACAAAAGTTGAGATCATTCCTGGATCTGTACATAAATCCCCATTAATCTTTAGGACAGAGAGATGTTTTCTTTTCTCTAGAGCAAACAAGTAGTGTTTCTTTCACCCTTCTCGGTCCATTTTGCTCTAGAACGTATAAAAGCCCCTTTAACAATCTCTGTGTACATATTGTCAAATTAAATTTGAAGAACTCCCAACTAGAGCAAGGGTCACCTTCAATTTTACTAAACATAGTTTTAGCTAAATAAGTAACATAATCATTGAAAGGAGCATCTTCCAAAAAACAATTGTTAAATTTCCAGAAACCTCTTGAACTACTTGGCTTTCTATATTGTTTAAGGTCCAAATAAATGAACATATGATCAGTAAATGGGGCAAACTGATAATTAACAGAAATTACATCTTTCAAAACAGCATGAGAAATAAGAAAAAGCTCAATTCTAGCCTTAAGGGATCCAGATCCACTGTTAAAGAAACACCTAGCATCTACAACTGAAAGATTTCACACAACAATAAAATAATACGCATTAGAAGTAGTTCTTGAAGGAAATCTATCTTGTATGTCGTCTGGAGTTTCATTAAAATCTCCAGCTATAATCAAATAAGCATTAATAAAGAGACTTTGTATACTAAAAAGCTTTGCTCCCAATTCTTTGAACATTGATACATTGGCGTTCAGTGAGTTGTGCCCGTAAACATTACATAGAATGAATACCACATTTTCAGTTTTACATATTAAAATGATCCATCTACCCTCATCAGATAAAAATAATTCTAAAATGCCCCCCTAAATTTGTGTCAAAATTAAAGTACCAGCAGAACGGTTACATCCATGACTCAAAAAATGTAACATATTACATAAAAATGTAATTTCTTCACTGCATTTTCAAAAATTGATTGATTAACATGAATGACTTTCTTGAACAAAAATAAAATCTGCATTACTATGTTTATAATACAAAAATAAGGCTTTCCTTCTCGTATGATCTCTTAAACCTCTAACAGTAATAGAGGCTAAACTAAAAGAAGAGAACTCAAAAGAATGCATAACAGACGAATGACGCTAAATGCAGTGCAACAAAACGCAGCTGAACGGCTGGTAAACGAAAAAGTCCTTTGGCTGAGAAGCTGACTTGAACTTCCTTGAACAGGGTAGAAGGTGATCAATCAGTAATGTCTTCTATATGACACCAAAAACACTAAAGTGCATTAACGAAATCGAGGGATTTTAGCAAACAGTTTCCTTGAATCCTTGCGAACAGGGTTATCATCACTAAACGTTCAGTCTAAAGTTTAGAAGGCCTTGATTTTCTGACCATCAATGAATGCAAAAGGCCCGGAGTAGGATGCTTTCTCACCCTCCTCTCTTGCCTTTTTAACAATTGGCCATAATTTTGCACGCGCAGCAGCATCTGCAGCGATCAATGTCTCTGAAATACGTAGGCGAGATTCTTTCAAGTAACTTATATGTTGTTCTTCGCAGCCTTCCACACGATGTCTCTGCGTGATCGCGTAGAGAGTCTTATGATAATGCTTCGATGACCGCCATCCTGGTTCCGTTTCCCGACACGGTGCATCATGTCAAGTCTGTCGCTGAGCTTGCCACGGATGTCAGGTGCCACATGTTCAAGAATATTCAAAACAATCAAGTGCAGATTCTTATTCTTGGTTTCAGGAACCCCGTGCACCTTTAAACACCAACGCCGACTGTACCGCTCAAGCTGCTCAATCTGTGATCGACATCCTTGTCTGAAGATTGGAGCTCTGTAATGTAAGTCTCTTGCAATTCTGAACATCTTTTCAGAGTGCTCATTAACATCAGAAACAAGCTTCTGCACTACTTCTGGCTTAATGTCGTTGTGTTGTGATCTTATGTTTGCTTTTTTAATTGCATTGTGTTGTGGCTTAATGTCGTTGTGTTGTGGCTTAATGTCGTTGTGTTGTGGCTTAATGTCGTTGTGTTGTGGCTTAATGTCGTTGTGTTGTGGCTTAATGTTGTTGTGTTGTGGCTTAATGTTGTTGTGTTGTGGCTTAATGTTTGCTTTTTTAATTGCATTGTGTTGTGGCTTAATGTCGTTGTGTTGTGGCTTAATGTTGTTGTGTTGTGGCTTAATGTCGTTGTGTTGTGGCTTAATGTCGTTGTGTTGTGGCTTAATGATGTTGTGTTGTGGCTTAATGTCGTTGTGTTGTGGCTTAATGTCGTTGTGTTGTGGCTTAATGTTGTTGTGTTGTGGCTTAATGTCGTTGTGTTGTGGCTTAATGTTTGCTTTTTTAATTGCATTGTGTTGTGGCTTAATGTCGTTGTGTTGTGGCTTAATGATGTTGTGTTGTGGCTTAATGTCGTTGTGTTGTGGCTTAATGTTGTTGTGTTGTGGCTTAATGTCGTTGTGTTGTGTCTTAATGTTGTTGTGTTGTGGCTTAATGTTGTTGTGTTGTGGCTTAATGTTTGCTTTTTTAATTGCGTTGTGTTGTGGTTAATGTTGTTGTGTTGTGGCTTAATGATGTTGTGTTGTGTTGTGGCTTAATGTCGTTGTGTTGTGGCTTAATGATGTTGTGTTGTGTTGTGGCTTAATGTCGTTGTGTTGTGGCTTAATGTTTGCTTTTTTAATTGCGTTGTGTTGTGGCTTAATGTTGTTGTGTTGTGGCTTAATGATGTTGTGTTGTGTTGTGGCTTAATGTCGTTGTGTTGTGACTTAATTATGTTGTGTTGTGTTGTGGCTTAATGTTGTTGTGTTGTGGCTTAATGATGTTGTGTTGTGTTGTGGCTTAATGTCGTTGTGTTGTGGCTTAATGTTGTTGTGTTGTGGCTTAATGATGTTGTGTTGTGGCTTAATGATGTTGTGTTGTGGCTTAATGTCGTTGTGTTGTGGCTTAATGTTGTTGTGTTGTGGCTTAATGATGTTGTGTTGTGGCTTAATGATGTTGTGTTGTGGCTTAAAGTTGTTGTGTTGTGGCTTAATGATGTTGTGTTGTGGCTTAATGTCATTGTGTTGTGGCTTAAAGTTGTTGTGTTGTGGCTTAATGTCGTTGTGTTGTGGCTTAATGTCGTTGTGTTGTGGCTTAATGATGTTGTGTTGTGGCTTAATGATGTTGTGTTGTGGCTTAATGTCATTGTGTTGTGGCTTAAAGTTGTTGTGTTGTGGCTTAATGATGTTGTGTTGTGGCTTAAAGTTGTTGTGTTGTGGCTTAATGATGTTGTGTTGTGGCTTAATGTCATTGTGTTGTGGCTTAAAGTTGTTGTGTTGTGGCTTAATGTCGTTGTGTTGTGGCTTAATGTCGTTGTGTTGTGGCTTAATGATGTTGTGTTGTGGCTTAATGATGTTGTGTTGTGGCTTAATGTCGTTGTGTTGTGGCTTAATGTCGTTGTGTTGTGGCTTAATGTCGTTGTGTTGTGGCTTAATGTCGTTGTGTTGTGGCTTAATGTCGTTGTGTTGTGGCTTAATGTCGTTGTGTTGTGGCTTAAAGTTGTTGTGTTGTGGCTTAATGTCGTTGTGTTGTGGCTTAATGTTGTTGTGTTGTGGCTTAATGATGTTGTGTTGTGGCTTAATGATGTTGTGTTGTGGCTTAATGTCGTTGTGTTGTGGCTTAATGATGTTGTGTTGTGGCTTAATGATGTTGTGTTGTGGCTTAATGTCATTGTGTTGTGGCTTAAAGTTGTTGTGTTGTGGCTTAATGTTGTTGTGTTGTGGCTTAATGTTGTGGCTTAAAGTTGTTGTGTTGTGGCTTAATGATGTTGTGTTGTGGCTTAAAGTTGTTGTGTTGTGGCTTAATGTTGTTGTGTTGTGGCTTAATGTTGTGGCTTAAAGTTGTTGTGTTGTGGCTTAATGATGTTGTGTTGTGGCTTAATGTCGTTGTGTTGTGGCTTAATGTTTGCTTTTTTAATTGCGTTGTGTTGTGGCTTAATGTCCTTGTTTTGTGGCTTAATGAGGCTTAATTATTTGATTAATTATTTGAGGAGTTGTATGAACAGGGGCCCGTTTCAATAAGGAGGTTCAACCAACTCTGAGTTTAAACATGAACTCAGAGTTGACTTACTCTGAGACGGGAAACTCTGAGTTTTCGGTTACAAAACAGCTGAACTGAGTTAGTTTACTCAACTCTGAGTAGGTTGACTCTGAGTTAAGCGCGTGCACCATGACTATGAAAAGTCATGATCAGCGGAGCGCCGAAATTACGATTCACCATGGCAACAGCTCCCGCCAAAAAGACATCAGCGTGCGTACTTCCGTCAATGCATAACTTTAATTCTTAATAACTGCCAATAACTTAATAACTTTTATAATATCAGAGGTGAAAACTATAAATTAACTAAAATTCATTTTAATGGTATCTCATGATCACAAAAAAAAAAAAAAAACAAGAACGTGGCAGCAGCTAAAAAACTATATAAAAGTATAAAAACACAATTAAATCAAGGTAAAGCTTTAAACATGAAAGGTTCATGGGTGTTGGCTACATGACTTTTGACATTAAATATAATTCAGTGTCTATTTCAATGCGCTGCAGCTTTTTTCACATAATTAAATATTCTCTAATCCAACCTGTTACATTTCTTAATTACAGTAATAAAATTAACTACTGACTTGTCGACAGCAAGAAGGCAGAGGCTCCCAAAAAGGGGGGAGAACCTGCACCTGCACCACTGACAGATGAAGAGGAGATGGTCAAGTATTGGAAGATTTCTAAAATCCAAAAGTAAAAAAAATAACTTTTTCTTTTGTATTAGGAAATAAAGATGACCAAAAAATTGTGACTAATTTGTTTATTTAACAGCTGTGGTGGTGGTTATGGCTTATACTACCCTTCCATCTGGCATCCTTCCATTCCATAAAGTAATCGGTTTCATGTTCAGAAGGGGCGATGGTGGGGATATGCTTGTCATCAGTGCATCCAAGCTTCCACACTGGAAGTCCTGAAGGAAATTCGGATTATTGGGTTACTTCCAGACGTCACAGAATGATGTTATCAAGTGAACATCATTTATCAGATCAGCCTCATTTAAACCAATTTTTATACCACTGACTTACAGTCCTGTGAAACCGCTCTTTGACGGATTTGTGCCCAGGAAAAAATTCTCAGAATGAGTGTGAGAGGGATGCACACTTTCCTTAGAATCTGCATACAGCGGACTTATAATGTGCTCTGCATCTCCGATGTTTTAAAGTGCATTTTTCTTATTTTGCAAATTATCTTCCAATAGGGTAAGAAATTAAAAGTATTCTTGTTTCCGTTTGCATTAAGATTATTTTTCTTACCCTATGGCGGACAATTTTACTTGTTTTATGTAAAAGGCACTTAAAAGGAAAATCCCCCAGGAAAAAAGACTAAATATAGACAATTATATAAGATGCATATTAAGAATTTTTTATATTTGTACTTGAAACAAGACAAAAATACTCAGTAAGAAAAGCAATTTTGCAGCATGAATGAGTGAGGTATTTAAACTTCGCTAACACTATAAAAAGGGGGAGGAGACCGAAAGAAACTCTGGGTTTACCGAAGAAAACCTGCTCCCGACCAGGTTAGGTTCACAGAGTAAGTTACTACGGTAACTGACTCTGAGTATAAGTTACCTCTCTTTCAGAAACGGGCTTGACTTACCCTGCTTTCTCGGGTTTGACAAACCTCCCATTTTGAAACCGAAAACCCAGAGTTTCCCTGATTTCAGGGTTAACATACTCAGAGTTTTCACTTAACCTCCTTTCTGAAACGGCAGGACCATCGTTGTCTGCAGTAATACTAATGGTTTAAAATAATGCAAATATAAATCTATATGGCATGTCCTAATAAGTAAATATTTGTGAGCTCAAGATCCAGGCAGTTTATCAAGCCAAAGGCCAAAAAATGGACCACTGCCACAAAGTTAATCGAACGAGCTTGCAATTGCCAGAACTGCCAAAGAGAGAGAGATACTCTCCAGTGCACTTTTATTATGATTGGTTTTATTTGGATAACCATCCAAACTGGGGAAGGTGACATGGTCAGTTTAGTTAGATGAGAGCAGAGGCTTCCATAGGAAACAACCAGTATTGAAGCCCATTCATTTCAGTGTTTCTCAAGCACACTCGCCAGAAAGCTGAGGACATTACAGCAGTTTTTGGCATTTTAATGCATTAGTTTACCTCTCGGAAATCTGGCCTGTAGTTGTATTTTATGAAAAGCGTTTATTTTTAGATAATAGGCAGTTATGCTATATTTGCAGTTAGATAACGTGAGAAACATCTTAATAGCGATCATAACCAGATGCTAGTTGTCATTTTTAAGTTTTTAGTCTTTCTCTCCCTGTAGGAATTTGAATGAGTGTCAGTGAAGACTGCCCATTAAAGGAATACAAGAAAGAGTTTCCCTGAATGCAGTTGGTTTTCAATTTTGGTTAAATTGCATATTTGCTGGCCTTTTTTAAACATTCACTGATATCGCCTTCTTACATAAATGTCATAAAATAATACTGGGATGTGAGTAATTAATCTTTTTAAATTCAACATTTAAAAAAAGTAAAACTTATAAACATTGAGTGTTTGATAATGTCTAAATATACAATGCAAAACATAAAATAAATAAATAAATAAGACCGATTATGAAAACTCTTTACAGCAACTATAGAGTAGAGCTAAATATTTGTAAGCTATATTAAACCATGGCATCACATAGGAATATTATTTTTCTGGCCACCAAATGCCTCTAATTTGCCTCTTTGCACTGGAATCTAAAAACATTTTCTCTATTTTAACCCTAAACACTATGCTAATTGTAATATAAATAAATAAGCATATTAGAAAAAATATTAATGCTGTCTCTTCATCACTCCCCAGAATAAAATTTGATTGTTAAACGTAGTCAGTGTAGTTATCAATTCACAATCAATGCACATTATGTGTTAATAATCACTAGAAATTGCTAGTGATTATTAAACCTATTCAGCTCGAGGTGGCGCTCGTGCGCAGTGAGACTGACACGTGCTGATAGATCTTTACATCTGGCTGTTTGGGAAGCTCTTGTTTTCAGATCTCTTCGGTTTTTAGCTGCAGATTGATACCTTTAACGTTGGTTTTCTTGGTTTGAGGTTGAATGTTCTTCTATGACAGGCGCAGTCAGTGGTTTTTGTGCATGCTGTTTTAATGAAAAGGTGTAAGAGAACTTTAATGGGAATGCTTGTTGAACTGGTTGTATTTTAAAAGGCAGGACTTTACAATAAAAAAACGAGAAATGTTTGATATCAAGTTTGTTAGTAGTATAAGACGTGGTTCTCAGGGCTTTAAACATGTCAGATAACGCTTTACTTTGTATGATGAATTTATTGGGTATTTTGTTTAATCATCATGCATAACACTATAATAAATATTAAAACTCCAGGATAATCTCTAGCAAATAAAATTCTCTAGCAGTTGATATATTGCATGCATTGTACATTCAAAAATGGTGTTTAATAGGATAAATCAGTTCATTAATCCAACCCCCTGGTGTGAAAACTTAAAAATGTTGATGCATAATGAGAAGTTTACTCTGTTCCTCAACAAACATAACATATGAATTCCACACAGGAGTCTAGTTCACTGTCCATGTGGTCACTGTCACGTTCGGTTTAAGTGTTTCTAATAGGTAAATAGGTTTTGTGTATCATTCTTACCATTTGGGATTTAAGACAAGTCTGAAACTTTAACAAGTTATTTGATTATTAAAAAGATTCTTTGGATTCAAGAATTTTAATTCTTAAAGGGATAGTTCACCCAAAATTGTGTCATTTACTCACTCTCAAGTAGTTCCAAACCTGTATGAATGTCTT
This sequence comes from Barbus barbus, assembly GCF_936440315.1. Lineage (NCBI taxonomy): Eukaryota > Metazoa > Chordata > Actinopteri > Cypriniformes > Cyprinidae > Barbus > Barbus barbus. The sequence goes on from NC_136750.1 coordinate 30,424,052, forward strand.
TGTTCTGTTGAACACAAAGGAAGATATTCTGAAGAATGTGAAACGGAGCAGTTCTGGGGCACCATTGACTTACATAGTATTTTTTTTCCTAGTCAATGGTGCCCCAAAACAGACTGGTTACAAACTTTCTTCAGAATATCTTCCTTTGTGTTCAACAGAACAGACACATTCATACAGGTTTGGAACTACTTGAGGGTGAGGAAATGACACAATTTTGGGTGAACTATCCCTTTAAATTTTGTCTCAAGAAAAATCTTAATATATGAATTTTCTTAAGAATTTTAGGGAAAACAAAATGTTTATTTTTTTCTCAAATTAGAAAAGAAGAAGAAAATCGCAATTAAGAACTTAAGAATGTTTAGTGAATCTGGCTTCTGGTGTCTAAATTATTGCGAGATCCGGCAGCCACAGCATTTCAAAAAAAGTGAAATGCATTGAGGCAGAAAATGTCAATGAACTTAGTTACTAAACAGCTGATGGTTGTCCTGTGTTACGCGATCAGTGCAGCGAGTTTCAGATGCTGTCGGTCACATAACAGAGGCGTAAACAACAGGGACATTTTCAAAGTCTTTAATTAGAAAAATCAGTGTGTGAAAGAGTAAATCCACCAACACTTGAGAGGAATTAATGATGTATTGATCATGACATGTAGAGACATTGGTTCCAGTTCCCTGGCCTTTACAGAGGTGAGGGGGTGCCAGATCCTCTGTGGTGGGTGTGTTCGCCCTTCACTTCCTCTTCTTGAAGATGCTCAAGGACACTTATTTATTGTGAAATCATTTTTTCCCTTGAGATTGGAAATTTTACAGATTCTAAGATAGTTCACAGTGCAATAAATACAAAAATATAAATACACCAAGTTATTGACTGTATTTAAGACCGGCTTTACGCATCACCTCCTTATTACTCATTCATATCTATCACTCATGCATTTCACTGATATAAATCAATCTGACTTACATAACTGCATACAAACAGTCAAGACATAACAGTATGATGTTTGCTCTTATGGAGCGTCACAGTTTATAGTGAACACTTAACTCTGAAACAACACTGAATAAATCATGAGTCAGCTGCTCACAAGACTCCTCATCCTCGTGCTGTTTTGCTCATTTTGACCCAGAGAGGCCTCACTGATCTCAGTCAACTTTGGCAAAAATTCTCAACTTTTTGTTGTATAAACAAAGCAAGAAGTTGAGAAAACTAAAAAATCAGCTGAAGCCGGTTACCTTAAACTTTTAAGTTTGCTCAACTTTTTTCTTTTTTTTCCGTGCACAAATAATGTTTTGTTTTCACTCAAAAACGGCACAAGCTCAGATCAACGAGGCCTATAATTAATCAGAAATACAAAACCTGTGCAGCTGACTGAAAGAAAACTAGTTGATAAAAAGACTAAATCCAAGATTTGATGATAATATAGTATAATACAAACCATTTTCACACAAGGATTTTCAGCAGAACAAGGGTTAAAATGAATGAAAGTCATTAGATGTTGTAAAATAACACATGAAGTGTCACTGATTGTAAAGAAAGATGCCCTTTAGCAACACGCTTTACAATCTAATCATCAAGTGTTGTGACTGATTGTGAAGTTTTAGTTGAACAGTGTGTCACAATCTTTCTTTGCAGTAAATGACTCCTGATTTGATATTTCATTGTCTAATGTAATCAAATGTAGACAAAGAAATAAAACAATCGTCACCGCTGTACATTTTGAAATGATCCTGATCAAATGAAATGTTCTACCAGTTTCTACCTATATTTCAAAATCCTAAAATATAAATTTTTAAACTTAACACTAGTCCTTTGGAAATAACGATCACACAAGGCTACACATGGAGATATTCATTACATTCATTACATAAGATAGCAGTCAAACATTTAGACAGATCAGTTCATTCATTTCCTCATGTTAGAATAATAGTTATAATCTCTAAAATTACACAAATATAAGTCTGAATGATGCGGAGATCAAAACATTATACTTATATATGAGCCTCTTTTTATTCATTCATTTTTGGTCAACTAAAATTCTTAGTAAATTGGTTTTTAAAACAATTGTCTTAAAATATTCATTTTTGTTGAGAAATTATTAGTAAATTAGTTTTAAAAAAATCTATTCAAATATTGATTTATTTTTGTCGGCTACACTGTTTAGACTCTTTTAGATCAAATAGGTTTTTTAAGATCACGAGGAACAAATTGAGTTTGTGTCCAAATGTTTGTCTGATCACATGACAAAAACAATAAAAACATCCTAGAATCTCTCCACACCCTGAACATGATGAAGCCCAAACTGATTCTCTCCCACATCGAGCTCGTGTGTTTTCATACACTTATGACTGATGACTAACTGGGCTTTTATGAGAAGCTCTGTATTGCACAAATACAGTAAACATCAGGAGTATTTACCATATAAGGACCCCGGAGCACAAAAGCAGTCATCAGTAACACAGGTATATCTGCAGCAATAGCCAACAATACATTGTATGGATCAAAATTATACATTTCTCTTTTATGACAAAAATCATTAGGATATTAAGATCATGTTCCATGAAGATATTTAGTAAATGTCCTACCGTAAATATATTAAAACTTAATTTTTGATCAGTAATATGCATTGCTAAGAACTTCATTTGAACAACTTTAAAGGAGATTTTCTCAATATTTAGATTTTTTTGCTCCCTCAGATTCCAGATTTTCTAATAGTTGTATCTCAGACAAATCTCAATTTCACCAAATTGACCCTTACGACTGGTTTTGTGCACCAGGGTCACATTTACTCACAAAATTCATGTTCCAAATCTATGAATGATTCATCTGTGCAAGTTATTATAGAAAAAAACTCTGAAATCATTAAACATCAAACCACTCACAACACTATTCTCATTAGGTATCTTTGGAAAGAAGACACTCTAGGCCTTACTATCTATCATCCAGAGTTGATAATGCTCAAAAAGTTATAGGCACTGACGTGCCTTGAAAAATATTTTTCCACACTGAATGTTTTTTTTATTTCATATACAAATACATGAAATAAGTCCTGGAGCAATCCAGAAAAGTAATGGATTGAAAGCCACATGTCTCATGAGTTCATATTTCAAATTTGAAGAAGATAGCATTAAAAATGAGATTCCTGCAATATTTTTTCTGAAACTATTTATAGTCCCCCCACCCCAGTTTGAGGAAAAATAACCACCAAATGGATTGCAGAATTATACAAGCTATTTTAGTCATTATACATGTTCCTGCATAGTTTTTCAATTATAAAATAATAGACAATTTTAGACATCATACAAGTTATTTATTTGAGCAAAAATACAAAAATAATTATTTGAGTAATAAAAAATAGAAAAAAATGCTTTGTATATAGTATGTATACTGAAGTATATATTCTGATTGGCAGACATGGTCATAGAGTCAGTAAACACACGCTGATGTGCTTCCATTCAGATTATAATCAAACAGATGGGCCATATAATCAATAATAGCTGATCATTGAATCACAATGATAGCCGTCATAGAGTCTGTAATAAACACGCTGATGTGCGTCCATACATATTATAATCATGCAGATACGGCCACATTCCCCACACAATACACACACACACACATAAAAAATGTTGAAGAAAATAAAAAACAGTTTTTTATGGATAAAGCAGATCGCTAAGTTACGCCCCGCTCAGATGACAGAAGCGTCATAGCCCGCGTCACTGCCGGCAGGAGGGAGCGCCAAATTCAAATAAACTATATTCCGCTTTTCTGAGACTGTTTTCCGTGGACGGTCTCATTATGTTTGTAAAACCGTATGCTACAACACAGTGTTGTTTTTTTTTTACCACCAAGATGCTGTTTTTGAGCGTAATTTATTCCATAACGGACGCGAACAATAACTCTCTGAAGAAATGAAACGTAAACAAAGGAATATTCATCCTTATTACAGCGTTATTGTTTCGCTGGACTAAAAGTGCTCGCTGGTATGTTGTTCTGTGGACCCTTACCTCTCTAACTAAACTGGGATTTCAGCAGTGGACGCGTTTGTGACTCGTTATTACAATGATAAAGGTACGTACGGCTTTTTTACTCTGCGTGTTTGGATGTGTACTGCTTACACAAATGTAGCAAATACATTCCTTATAAGCTTTCCATCGAAAAACAGCGATCTGTCGTCGATGCTTGAGGCTTAGACCTTCAGAATGATATATAGTTTGTCAAGATTAACTTTGTCCCGTTTCATTTATTCTATTAGAAAACAATGACACATGCAAACAAAGAGCGTTCAGTGCGCCGTCGCTCTGGTGAACGGTAACATAATTCTATATGGCAATGATAATCAATAAAATTGGTAATATTATAAATAGGGTGTGGATGATAACCCAGGTTAAAAAAAGTACTTTTTTTTTTTTTTTAAACCTGGGAACTTCAAGGCAATACTTTCAAAAGTTCAGTAGCTGGACATGATAGGCAGTGAGCAGCAGTAACGGCGCAGGAGTGAGACGTAGCGCATCTGATCGGCTCATGCTGAGCTTGTATTGCCTGACCGTCCTAGTATAGCCTTCCTCTGAAGACTCACATCTGTACTCCCCTTCGTGAGTCTTGTTCATGCTGTCAATGAGGTACAAACAGCTCTGCTCAGAGCAAACACACTTCTCACGTGTTTTCCCATGGTACCACTGGTATGAGGCATGGTTTGATGTCACCGGGCAGAGAAGGAAGTGTTTAGAGGATGGAGGGACGAGGATCACTGGAGAGTTGGCACTGATTTCAGTCTTAGACGTTGCAGCTTCAGGCTGATCTGTGGAACAGATGGTCATGGGATGCATTAGTTCATTTTTACATAAATGAGTGAATCTGTACAATTTTGTTTCAAAAACATGAGCTGTCAGCGACTCGGTTGTTTGTAGAGCAACAACCTCAATATTCTGAGATGACAGATGAAACTAGTTGATTATAAATGTATTCCATTTAATACCTATACATATAAATAGAAATATAATGGATAATTTGTCTCAAGATGGTTTTGTTAGAATGGGAACATGCTAATGTCAGACGTAGTGATTTGAGCGTTTGGTGTGCAGCGATCAAAGTTGCAGCCAATGTAGAGCGTCTCAAATCAGTCTCATTTCAGCTGCATATGTAGGAAAGTAGTACGTATTAAAAAAGCAAAACCTTATTCAAAGTGATTAGAAGACATGGTGGCCTTTCAGACTAGGGCTGCACGATGTGGGAAAAGATCTAATTGCAAAATTGTGATTTTAAAAGTTTTTTGTGCCTCTTTTTAGGGCTGCACAATGTGATTATATATCAGTGTGCTTATAAAAAATATAAAAGTAATAATTATAAATAATTAAATAATCAAAAAATAAATACAAATAATTTATTATTAATATTGATTGCTAACAAGTATAAAAAAAGAAATGGTAATACTTCACTATAAAATACTATTTTACATGATAACTGTAAAATTACAATGCTAATACTTATGGTTGTTTTCATTTTTAAACAAACCATTGATTGTTTATTTTGATGAAAAACAGCAGGAAGCCCCTGCTTCCCTTTTGTTAAGCACTTCTCATTATAAGTAAGGGAAGATGGTTGGTGTGTGTTGCATAAATGTAGGACACAAACTCAGGGCAGATGCAGAGATGAGTTGGTGTTGTAGACCACAGCACTAAACCTGAAACTGTGTAGAAGGTGTTCTGAGTTTGTGGAACTGTGGTGCGATTTGCAAGAAAAGTTTATTCAGCCCTGCCTTGTTCAGGAAATAAAATATAGTTCAGGAACAGTAACATTGAGACCAAAGTGATCGTAGGTAGTATGAAAACCAGCAAACAAACACCCAATAACAAAAACAGAGCATACTTACTGCAGTATTTCATATCCTGGACTGGGTTTCTGTGGAAAAGAAGACATAACTGAGATGAGGCTTGTTATATTCATAAATGTTTTTTTTTTTGGTAAGTGAATCATACGGTTTGGTGAAGTGACATACGGCCAAGTGTGGTGACCCATACTCGGAATTCATGCTCTGCATTTAACCCATCCAACCTGCACACACACAGCAGTGAACACACACAGCAGTGAACACACACACACACAGCAGTGAACACACACACACACACACACAGCAGTGAACACACACAGCAGTGAACACACACACACCGTGAACACACACCCGGAGCAGTGGGCAGCATTTATGCTGCGGCGCCCGGGGAGCAGTTGGGGGTTCGGTGCCTTGCTCAAGGGCACCTCAGTCGTGGTATTGAGGGTGGAGAGAGCGCTGGACATTCACTCCCCCCACCTACAATCCCTGTCGGCCGGGGACTCAAACCCACAACCTTTGGATTACGATTATCTAACCATTAGGCCACGACTTCCCCATGGTTGTAAGCTGTGTGGGGGCGGGGGAATTTTATGTTAATGTTTCAGTGGTAGAAAATAAAGAATCTACAAAAAAGGGTGCATGTGGTCGAGTAGGTAAAGTTTTTCTGTGGTTGAGATTTCAGAATGATTGTGTATGCAATCTACAATTTGTATATTATTCTTTTATTATCTGTGTCCTGTCGCTGTCTCTCTGTTGCACTGTGGAGCTTCTGTCACTACAACAAATTCCTCGTTTGTGTAAACATCCCTGACAATAAAGCTCATTCTGATTCTGATTCAAGCATCACTATTACTAGTGCTTAAAATGATTTGAACAAACCTCAAACACAAGTATGAAACATTAGCGTGTAGCTCATTCTGCAGATCACAGACCCAAACCAGCAAAAAAACACTTTATAATTACCCATAACACTCCAGCATCACTGCACAACTCTCTCAGTCTACTAAAGAACTACGACGAGCTTCAGTGACAGTGGCTTTGAGCTTTAGCCTAAAATACGTGTGTAATCAGGAAGGAAGCAGATGTGTGTTCATTGAGGTCTTACTCTGCTGTAGAGGTGCAATGCAAACCGTCCCAACCGCAGTAGGGGTCTCGAGATAATCTGCATTCGTTGCACTCATCTCCATACACATGACATGCCTGTAGGTCAATCTGAGCGACCTCATTACTGGAACTCACATACAGACGCCTCTGAGAAATAAAACACAGGATAATTAGCTGATAACATGATTTATATGCTTAAAAATTGAAGATCAATCATAGATTTCAAAGAACAAAAAGAAACAAGCCTAATAAAAACAAAAGACACAACTGAAACTCTCCATATGTCTACATTCAGAGTAATTGAAAGTAAGTATAATTGTACAGAAGCTTTTATTCAAAGCGACTTGCATTCAAAACAATAATTTCATCAGATCATGTGCTCCCTGGGAATTAAACCTATGACCTTGGTGTTGCTAGCGGCAGGCTATACTGTTTAAGATTGGCATCATTACTTTTTTAAATTTTATTATTGATTTTAGGTACTTTAGGACACTATGAAATCCATTTTATTTTTTCCCATGTTCCATTTAATTTTTTTTTTTTACTGTTTTATTTAATTGCAACCAGTTTTGGGTAAGTTATGTTCAAAATGTAATGAATTACTAATCATCAATACTGTATTTAAATTACTTTACTAATTACTCTGTCTGAAAAGTAATTTAGTTACTCAATAAGTAACTTAATTATTCAAATCGCTAATTAGGCTACATCTTAAAATACCTATAAACCTTAAAGCATTGACAATAGAAATTAAACTCAATTATATTAATTATATAATATTCTTTTTAATTATATTAATAATATAATTATATTCTTTCAATCTGAGTCAAACATAGAATAGTTTAGCCTTTTAGCTTTAAAACAACTGTAATACTTAACCTTCTTTAAACAGAAATACTCTACAAAAAAGCTGAAGAAAAGTTAAACAATACATTTCAGTTTGGCAAGATGTTCAGGAAAAGCCCAACTAGTAAAATCTGTACAGGTTTATGTAAAAATATGATGTTAACTAATGTAGGTAAGAATAAATGACAGAAATGATCTTCTCCACTGAATAAAGCCGTGTCAGATCACGCTGTTCTTCTGAGGTAAATTCCAGCTTATGCTTCTTTCAAAAACTGATTATTTTTTAATTCATTCATTTTCGATTTGAATTTGTTCATTTAAAAGTAGACACTTCAAGCTTTCAGATACGGGAAAGACTTGCTTTCATACGGGCTTTTATAATCAGGAATATTTGTTTTTGATTACTGAGTAACGTGTTACACCCAACACTGATTGCAGCCATGAAATGTATACAATTTAACAACAATTTACTAAAAGTTGGAAAAAAAAAACATTTTTGAGGACCCTATGAAATTTTTTATTTTTTCTCAAATTTTATTTTATATTTATTATATATACTTTTTTTTCTAACCAAATTCTGTGTTTTCCATGTAATTTTTTTTTGGGGGGGGGGTTCCATTTTAATGGTTTAATGAAATTTTAACAATCAGAAAGCATGTCTAATCAACTGAATTCATAAAAACGATTTATTTATTTTCCTTTGCAATAATAGAGGCCTATGATTTATTTATTTTAATCTTTTTTTAAGAAATTCTGATAATCAAATGAAGGTTAACTTAAAACATTAATTTAATTTATCCTTTAATCAAATGAAAATTAAACAAAACCTTTAATTAGTTAAATCATTCAAAACGGTGGTTTTATTCCTCTAAAAGTAACGTTTTGATATTATTCGTTTAGAAGTAGTATAGTAATATATTTCGGTCACAATTTCTTCAAGTTGAACCAAACTTTTATTTTGATGGGTTGCATGAAGATGTTTTTGCTGTGTGTATATGATATCAAGATATCAAGCAAGTCATAGGGTCCTAGTACTTCTGGCATTCCTGCTTTGCTTTGGAAGTGAGGAGTTGGGTGTTACTTTGCGTCGTACCTTCGAAGTGTCCAGCAGCATGCTGGTGATGAGTGTCCCTTCTTGAAACGGCAGATACTCCGCAATCACAAAAACAGGCTCTTCCAGCACTTTATGAACCCCTCCACTTTCTGTGAGAAAATATTACATCAGGACAATCAGTCTGCATAGGGAACTACCGAGTAAGACAGCATGCTATCCGTCACACGCACATCACACAGAGATCTACTATTCACATGAAGCTTTACATTACATGTTGCTTTTACGTGAAATAATCATGCTTTAATTACATCATCTTCACTGAGCACGTTACAATGCATTCTGCGACTGTGATATATTAGGCAGCATAATTTTGCTATATAGTGTTATAACATCTGATGACTAACAATGACATCTACTTAGCTCACTAGGGTTGGAAACTATTAGATTGTGCAACTTTGATAACTCATGCTACACTCCTCATAGTTATCATTCATTCAGCCTCAGTCGTCTGACTTTATCATTCTCCTTGTCATTACATGAACCTTTCCTGCAACAGTTAGTCACCTAAATGTGGAACTGATAGGAGAATTTAACTGGTTTAAATCAACACGAAACTGCATTTACATCCCATTTATCCTCTGTTCTGAGTGAAACAGGATGTTTGACGAGAAGCACTTCATTATAATCGACACATATGCACTGACCAATTGACCAACATTAACTGCTGTGTGATCATTTTCATAGAAATAAATTAATTATGGAACGGCAATGGCGTTCTGGTGTTTTATTTTGGCTGCGCTACTAACTTCTTTGTGACGTTGTACTGTAACCACTTTACTGTCTTCTACGGGTGAATAGATGAAAATAAATGTAAATATAAACTAATATAAATAGTAAATAAATGCTATGCTTTATGGTATGTGGGATTGTAATTGTATCTGTATCTCATTCTAAACCTTGTTTTGCTTTTTTTAATTCTGTCAAATGATTAAATGATCCATTATCCTGCTTTAGTGAGTTTTGCATTCTTTGCCTACGGCAGCTTAACAGTTTACTTCAACTTTACTTAAATGTTGGGATTAAGCAACTTTACTTCCTTTGACTATTGCTGTTCCATCAGCAGCTGCTGCCTAAAGTCCCTATTAAGCAGAACTCTAAATGAAACTGAATCATTGAATTCCTCAGGGTTCACGATAGATTCACGTACCTAGAGACAGAAGCAGGACGGTGTGGCCTTGTACCCGGTCCACCTGTATATGAGTGTAATGGCTGTGTTTGAACAGCAGGGGGCCGTTCTCTGGCATCACCCGATCCTTCATCTCTGGACGATCCTTCATAAACCCCAGCACTTCACTGCTTAGACGAGTACTGTCCTCCACACACTAAAGGAACGAGTAGTTTATTAGAACGAATGGGAAAGATAATCATTACTGTTGTTCAGACTACACACCTCAACAGTCATGTAAAAATCTCATTCTGAATCTCCATAGAGAAATGAATAGTGATGATGATACAAGCTTTTATTAAACTATCAGATGCTGTTTAGGTAGCACTCGCGCATTAAAAGCATTAGGGCCAGTTTTACTAAGAGCTTGTGCCAGCACAAACCATATTTTGGCGTTAAAATAGTACTGTGACACACGCAGTGATGAATTAGCGCTGAAAAGCCATGGACACAGTTATTTTTGCTCCTGACCTTACTGAATATGCATTTGTAGGAGTTTCCCTTTCAGACGCAAAAGTTATGGGAGGAGAGTATTCAAATGAATCATGCAACGTGTTTTACTAACGTTTGTCAAATTACTGGCATTTGCACTATTATTTAACGCCCAAAAAACATGTCTTTAACTATTTTGCACTTGAAATGGCTGCAATTGTTGAACAGAGAGCGCGTGGATTTTTCCTCATTTATTTATTTGGAAAGAACACATTATCCAAATATATTGTTTGCCAAGTCATGTTATTTTTAATTTGCTTCAGGAAATAAAAGACGACATGGAGCCCTCATGCAATATTTATCATAATTTGCTCTGCGCTTGGTTAATTTCGCTGGTCGATATGTAAATGAGATGTTGCATCTGTGTTCTCTAATTTGCATGTTGTTAGTAAATCACCCGCAGAAATTTCCCCACCCATCGGTGCTGTTTTGGAATTGCGCTCTGGCGCTAATTTGCCCTGTTTAGTAAAACTGGCCCATAGTTCTTGTGCTTTCTGACACAAAGATGTTTAAAAGCACACAAAACCCCAGACTGACTGATTACATCATTCAGATTGATGAGCAGTTAATTTCTTCCCTCATAAAACACATTAAGTACACAGTATTGCACCTTTTGTGTTTTTATTACAATATTGAATTGTCTGTGAATCAGATGCTGTCATGTGATTCATCTGGAGTTGTTTGTTTTGGCTCAAAACTCTAGAATGAATCATTTAGTGACGTGCCAATGAGAAATACTCTGCGGCTGAGGAAAGGAGGACACTTTTGAGCTCTATAATGACGGAACTGAAAGCACATCTGTGATTATCTTAATGCATTTATAGTAGGGCTGCACAATTAATCAAATTTCAAATAGCAATTACAATTGCCACAATTATATAATCCACTTATGTTATTCTGTGCTTAAGATGTGTTCTTTCTTTCTACATGTTATCGTTTTAAATTTAGTTTTAGTATAGCTTTATAATACCATGCATATTTTAACTTTTTTATTTAAAGACGAAACCAATCCAATGTATAGTTCACATTTGAGGCTTAATACTATAGAAGTTTTTCAGAGTGTTTATTTTCGTCTAAAAATATGGCATGCGGTTGCTTCAAACAATGGTATAAACATCATTCAGTGTAAATTGAGATGATCGTAAATAATAATCGCAATTATAATTTCAAGGGAATAATCGACAATTATGATCGTCAATCATGCAGCCCTACTTTATGCAAAAAAATCTAAATACTGAGAAAATCACCTTTAAAGTTGTCCAAATGAAGTTCTTAGCAATGCATATTACTAATCAGAAATTCAAAAGCTGGACAAACAACTCAGTTGAGATTTGCTGTACAGTATATTATATATTGCTTAAGTGACAGGATTAATTTTACCGTTCCAGGCCGGTGACTGGCAGGAACCTTGTCGGAGTTGAATTTAGAGGAAGTGAAGATTCTGCTGATTTCATTCATGTTATAAACGCACACAGCACTCATGTTCCTGCAAACAGAGACAGAGCTTCACACTTGAGACGCATGCAACAGCTGCACATCCTCTCTTTATTACATCAGTGTTTGTGGAACTGTGTCAAATGATGGATGTTTTCTGGACCTTTTAACACGACCGACTGCAGCATAGCATCATGTGACTCGCTAACAGTATTTTTGGCAAATATAAAAGCCCTTTCACACCAAAAGTGGAATGATTAAGCCTGAAAATGTAAATGCATCTCAAACAAACCTTTCAGAAGTGCTGCCTTTCTGGATTGCATTAAGAATAGGATGCAAGAGAAGGAAGTTCAACACTCTTACTTCAATGAAGCACAAACGTTATGTTTATTCTGAAGTCATTTTTGCTTATTATGGTTGAACTGGATCATTGAAGGTCAGCAACAAAGACATTGGTTAATAAAATTATTGCAGGTTTGCATTTCACTGTTTTTATTGACTTTGAGGAATACTGAATCTGTTTATGTTCAAGTGAGATGGATAAATGTTTGTTCATATTTAGGCTAGAGCTACTACACAACGCCTCTGCAATTATTCCCGATTTCTCTCAACATGGCAACACAAGGCTGTCAGTCAAAAGTAACAGTTACTTATTTGAAAAAGTAACTCCGATATTTACTTCTAAATTAAAAAGTAATGCATTACTTTACTAGTTACTTTAAAAAGTAATCTGATTACGTAACTTGCATTATTTGTAATGCATTAACCCCAACACTGTTAAAGTCACACATACTGATCACCTAAAATATAAAGCATGAGATGAAGTTTTTGTCTTACCAATAGTTTCTGAAAAGCGCATAAATTTTGGTGTCGTTGTCTGTGTCCAGTGTGGCCACATCTATCATCTGAGTGAATTCACATCCTCTCCCACAGAACAGACGGCTGTAAATCATGGACGTCCAGCTGTTCTGAAGCTGATTCTTAGATCCGCCTCTGTCGTTCTGAAACAGATTGAGTTGTTTAATTCTGCATGTATTCAGTGCATAGGGTGAGAGTCATATGGACTACTTTTATGGTGCTTTCTGGAGCCTGAAAGCTCCTGTGAGCCTTCAATGTGTATAAAAAAATCAGCATGAGGATTCTGCTAAACATCTGTTCTTCCACGTAAGAAAGTTATACAGATTTGGACTGACATGAGGCGGTTAACAAATAGGTTATGCATTGCACATTGATTTTAAAAAGGCTGAAATTTCACAAGAATTCTCAAATTATATAATGCAATAAAGAAAACTGAAACATAAGGACCAGGAATCTAGATCACTACCCTGATTTATGATGCAAAAAAGCCACTTTATCGATACGTCATCTTGTATGAATCAATATTTTTATAACTGCAGAAAACTGAGATATTCACTAGAAAATATCTCAAATGCATCTTTTCAGAGCTTTGATAACATCTGAACTCCCAGAACCTGCATTTGACATCATCAGCAGCTGAGCTTATAACTATATAAATGCTCCCTTTAGCACAAATGTGGCTGAGTTACAGAGAAACATCTTTATTAAACATGCAGGTGTTGCCATTAGCAAAGTGCATTTCACACCTACTAAAATAACACTTGTCACATTTAAGGAGGTCAAAGAGTGCAGAGGAAATTCTGTTCATAGTTTGTTAGAATGAGACAAAACAGTCGCTTTTTAGTTTTATATTGATTTTATCAGACGATGTCGTGATTATAAATCAGGATTTCAGGAGTATAGTGAGACTGATTCCTGGTTAACGTAGTATTAATGGGTTGTGTTTACTATTTATACTTGTTTTATGTATGACAACAGAAAATATAATGTGGACAGCTTTATTGAGCATTCAGTTGTATTTCAGTATGTGACCGTTCATAGAGTAGAACAGATCTGAAATGAACGCAAACTTGACGAAATAATATGCAAATTAATGTGATGTCACCTGCCACAAGTCTCTCAAAATCCTGTTGAAAACACTGGCCATACACACTTATTGTGTTTAGAGACAGATATGCAAAACACAAGAACATCCGACTGCATTTAGTGCTGCTTACTGACAGACATGTGATCAGATGTCGATAAATGGGCTGAAAAACAGAAGTGATACCTATACTGTGCTTCAGTTCCAAAATATACTCACAGCCTTACATGTAATATATAACCCTGACCATTTCTGCTTTTTTGTGTTATTTTATATATACTGTATCTGAAGTAAACATTAATATAATGAATATAAATATACAGTATATAACTGATTTGGAACGACATGATGGAAGTAAATGATGTTCATTTTTGGGTGGAGTATCATTATCAGATTAGGCAAGGTCAGGGCGCATCTCTAATTGCAATCATAACTTTGTGTGCTGTAGTATAACATGGCTTCATGTTTTCTGGTGTGATTCTGCTCACCATGCAGCTCTGAGAGACTCGTGGAATCCACTGCTCAGATTCACTGTCTTTACTTCTGTCTTTCTCTGTGAAGAAGGAATAAACTTTGTCTTTGTGTTGTCCTTTACCAGCGATCAGCTTCAGGTATGTTCGCTCTAAAGAAAAAAAACAGCGCTGTTTAGAATCAAACCAGTATCGTTCTGATAATGACATGAATGATTTCAGTGAAAAAGTGAAATTCTCACGATGGCAATGAACCACTTTAACACTGAAACATGTGGGTAGTATTGTTTAAACTAATTTCTCACCCGAACTAATCGACTGAGACCAAATGTTGTCATTTCTGTTGTTGCTTATCCTGTATAACCCCTTATCAGGCTTGGTAAAGTACAGCATATTACCTGAAAGAAGGAATATAGAAATCAGACAGGACGCCACATGTAGCATGTAATAAAAATAAATGACCAGAATGAAAATGTGGTGTACAGACTGTTCAGTGGATTGCCCTGTTATCTACACTGTCTTTTGACTTTCACCACCAACAAGACCCTAACAATCTCATACAGTGGGGAAACATTATTTGAGCCCCTGCTCATTTTGTACGTTTGCCCTGACAAAGCAATGATCAGTCTAGAATTTTAATGGAAGGTTTATTTGAACAGTGAGAGACAGAATAACAACAAACAAATCCAGAAAAATGCATTTAAAAAAAGTTATAAATTGATTTCCATTTTAATGAGTCAAATAAGTATTTGATCCCCTATCAATCAGCAAGATTTCTGGCTCCCAGGTGTTTTATACAGGTAAGGAGCTGAGATTAGGAGCACTCAGCTTGTTACCTGTTTAAAAGACACCTGTCCACAGAAGCAATCAATCAGATTCCCAACTCTCCACCATGGCCAAGACCAAAGAGCTGTCCGAGGATGTCAGGGACAAGATTGTAGACCTACACAAGGCTGGAATGGGCTACAAGACCATCGCCAAGCAGCTTGGTGAGAAGGTGACAACAGTTGGTGCGATTATTCACAAATGGAAGAAACACTAAATAACTGTTAATCTCACTCGGACTGGGGCTCCATGCAAGATCTCACCTCGTGGAGTTTCAATGATCATGAGAACGGAGAGGAATCAGCCCAAAACTACACGGGAGGATCTTCTCAATGGTCTCAAGGCAGCTGGGACCATAGTCACCAAGAAAACAACTGGTAACACACTACACCGTGAAGGACTGAAATCCTGCAGCGCCCGCAAAGTCCCCCTGCTCAAGAAAGCACATGTACAGCCCGTCTGAAGCTTGGCAATGATTCAGAGGAGAACTGTGTGAAAGTGTTGTGGTCAGATGAGACCAAAATCCAGCTCTTTGGCATCAACTCAACTCGCCGTGTTTGGAGGAAGAGGAATGCTGCAAGAACATCATCCCCATCGTCAAACATGGAGGTGGAAACATTATGCTTTGGGGTTGTTTTTCTGCTAGTAGGTATGCCCTGATAAACACCCTGACGTCATGGAAAGAGATTGGCGCATACTGTAATAAACAGCCCAAGGTCCTGTTCCTAAAACGAATAATAATCAAAACAATACTGTATTGTACTCAGCTAATACAGATGTGCCAAACAACACAAAGCGACTAACTTTTTTTAGCATAACAGACTGATATTCAACAAATATAATAAATATTAAGAGCCAGATTTACTAACAGCACAAACCCTATTTTGGCCTTTAAAAAAAAACTACTCTCAGAATTGACTAAAGGCACACAGTAAACATTTGTGATTGAAAGCCATCACTTTTTTTCACATCTGACCTTATTGCATATGCAGGTGATTCCCTTGATGCAACATTTATGGGAGGAGAGTATTAAATAATTGACTAATGTTTGTGCTCGAGCAATTATTTAACACCCAAAAAGCATGTCTTAATCTATTTTGTGATAACCCGGGTGTGATAGTTGCTAATTTGCACTGCTCTTGGTAGATTGCATTATAAGCTTAATAATAAGCTTTCCTGTAGCTCAAATAGTAGAGCATGGCGCTAGCAACGCCAAGGCCATGGGTTCGATTCCCAGGGAAAGCAAGAGCTGATAAAATGTAGAAAAAAACCTAACTTGAATGCAATGTAAGTCGCTTTGGATAAAAGCGTCTGCTAAATGCATAAATGTAAATGTAAGTGGTGTAGTAGGGTAAACACCCCCCTACTGTTTTTCCTGAAATAACCACAGGATAAAGTCAAGATCATTTTTTATTGTAACTATGGACTATGTTGACGAGAGAGATGTAAAAGGTTTAACTACGAAGCTTACACTGGTGATGTGATGAGAACAGTAGGGCCTGTTGATACAGAGTAGGTGTTATTAATACAATTATAATTATATTTTCAGAATGACCATTTTTTTCTCAAACATAGTGTGTGGGGTAAAACACCCCCCAGGGGGCAATGGGCAATTACTGTAGTTATTCTCTTCTGAACATCAAATCCTTTTTTCCATCAAATTAATTGTAACTAGTTGGTTGAATAAAAATAATTCGACTTTATATTTAAAACAGTACCTCAAGTTAGCATCAGGTAGCTAGTTAGCTAGCCAGTTATCGTCAACTAACTTTTTATTTTTAATTTTTTCAAATTGACTATTATGATTTTGTAATTCATAATTATTGGTTTTAAGCTAAAGCTGCCTGTACTCTGATTTTGCTGTAAATGTTTTGCACAAATGTAATTTTTGTTAAAAATCTAATAACATGAAAACTCTGGACATTTTTCATACTTGGTTTATAATTTACGTCATTGTCACTAAAACTATGAAAACTTTTCTGAACATATTTAACTTTTGTTTCACTGAAAAAAAAAGGACAATCCTTAAGGGTTATTTTTAATTTGAGCGTTGTCAGTAAATCACCCGGAGCAGAACTTTCCACTCCCATCAGGGCTTTTATGGTATTGCAATCTCATGGTAATTTGCCCCGTTTAGTAAATCTGACCCCAAATATACAGTAAACAAGCAAATAGCTATAATCTTCAAATGCACTAAACAAATTATGCAAAAAAATGATTATGCATAATACAGCAAGCTATTCAAGGTTTGGCGATGATCGTCCAAAATGCTGCACTGATGCTTTGAATTTGATTAATTCACTTACGCAACACTTGTTAGAGGCTTTTAGACACGAGTACAGCGCTTAATAATAAAATAAATACAAATACCAATCCTAATAAACAACCGTAATGTTTCATTCCTATTACAGCAGTTAACCAAATGATCTAGAGAAGCTTTTTAAATAAGGGTCAGCATGAGTCTGTACAGATCTATATATGGAGACAATCTCTAAACATCAGCACACAGAAAGGTCTGGTTCCTCTGCAGTTTCCTCATCAGCAAACCACTGATCTAAACACAACGTTACAGAAAACTGCTTGTGTTGAATATGTGCAGAATTTAGACACTTCTTGTCAGACACTGTCTGTACATACTGTAGTTCAACCAAAAATGACCGTTTGAACTAAATACTGCAAGACTTTCCAGAAACACAAAAAGAGGTGTTTATCCAATTTGGTTACTTATAACAGAAGTTGGAAATGACATGAGGGTCAAACGATTTGTGGTAACATGATATTGTCAGCTTGTCGAGTTGCACATTAACAATGAGTTCTATAGTATCAGCAATAAATGATATCATGCAAATGCACGAACTTCATTATGAGCATCAGCAGCAGTACTGGGTTTCAACACGTCTGCAGTTTCCAGAACCACTGCTAGAACAAGCAATGTTGCTTCATGTTGAAACACTATTTCATAATGTCAACTCTGTCTATTTCTACAGCACATGTGGCTCAGCAGCTTTACCCAAGAATAGTGCCCAACAGTTTATTTCACTTCTATAAACATTTCATAAGAATCTGCATTCAGAACCGTGGCAGACAGAGATGGAGAGGAAGGGAAAGTAGGAGTCTGAGAAACCTAACCAAGCGCAGTCGGCTTAATTATGTTCCTGACTCTAATATTAAATAATGTAATAATGCTCCACTGTGACAAACAATCAGATAACATTTAATAGAGATATGGACGCTGAATGCAGCTTTTCAACATCATAAATGACAGTATAAATAAAAATATGTGCAAACATGCATGCACATGAATGCATTTCAATACTCATTAAAATGTGTAATACTCACCAACAAGTAACGACGGCTCATTAATATCTGGCTCATAATGTTCTGACCTGAAGCAATTGATCAGAGAATAACTGGAGTTCTGGAACAAAAGGCATGGCTCAGTGTCATACAACCCGAATTCTGGAAATGTTGGGACGTGTTTTAAATTTGAATAAAATGAAAACTAAAAGAATTTCAAATCACATGAGCCAATATTTTATTCACAATAGAACATAGATAACATAAATGTTTAAACTGAGAAATTTTACAATTTTATGCACAAAATGAGCTCATTTCAAATTTGACGCCTGCTACAGGTCTCAAAATAGTTGGGACGGGGGCATGTTTACCATGGTGTAGCATCTCCTCTTCTTTTCAAAACAGTTTGAAGACATCTGGGCATCGAGGTTATGAGTTTCTGGAGTTTTAGTGTTGGAATTTGGTCCCATTCTTGCCTGATATAGGTTTCCAGCTGCTGAAGAGTTTGTGGTCGTCTTTGACGTATTTTTCAAATTGGTTTCTGGAAGTATTCCTGGGCCCATTTAGTAATGTCAATGGCAGAATGATGCCGATGAGTGATGCAGTGTCGTCTGAGGGCCCGAAGGTCTTCGGCCTTGTCCCTTACGCACTGAGATTTCTCCAGTTTCTCTGAATCTTTTGATGATGTTATGTACAGTAGATGATGAGATATGCAAAGCCTTTGCAATTTGACGTTGAGAAATGTTGTTTTTAAAGTATTCCACAATCTTTTTATGCACTTTCACAGATTGGTGAGCCTCTGCCCATCTTTACTTCTGAGAGACTCTGCCTCTCTAAGACATCCCTTTTATAACTAATCATGTTACAGACCTGATGTCAATTAACTTAATTAGTTGCTAGATGTTCTCCCAGCTGAATCTTTTAAAAATGTCTTGCTTTTCAGCCCTTTGTTGCCCTCGTGCCAACTTTTTTGAGATCTGTAGCAGGCATCAAATTTTAAATGAGCTCATTTAGAGGATAAAAGTGTAAAATTTATCCGTTTAAACATTTGTTAAGTTCTCTATGTTCTATTGTGAAGAAAATATTGGTTCATGTGATTTGAATATCTTTTAGTTTACATTTTATTCAAATTTAAATAAAAAGTTTCCAGAATTCGGGTTGTACTTTCACATGAGTTTAAAATGCATACAGTAAAAAGAGGACATACCAAGTTACAGCACTCTGTATTTCCATCATGCGATGTACAGATAAACAGGAGATTTCCATCCACACCCTCTCTGAGCAGAGAGATCCTGTATGAACAGTGCTGATGGAAAAACCAACAGTTAAACAGCTGTCAGTGACCTTAATGAGACACAAACTACCAGCAACCCCTGAAACAACACTGTTTATAATGTTCAATTATGCATAATAAAAGGTGTGTTCATGTAAACACATCGAACCTTAACCTGCATTTTTACTGAAGTGTGCATATGTGATATCTGACAGGAAAGCATCCTCCTGTGAATGATTTTAGGAAATATATTGGACATAAAAGACATCTTGTGCATCTGAAGGAGTATTGAAAACTGCAAATATGAGAGCAGAATAATAAGTTTACCAAAGACATTTTGGAATAATCTAGCGTTTTAATGCTTTAACTTCTACATTATTTTTACAACTCTCATAACAATTGGAAAACTCATAGGATTACACTGTGATGATATTACTAGAGAATAACCTGAATTGTACTTTTTTGTAAACATGGTCTTCTTGTTCGGGGTTATTTGCATGTAACTAGTTAAATAGTTTAGGTCAATAAACTACAGTATAAACACTGAGCAAAACCTGATCCTGTGGGAAGCGTGAATATCACAGGGTCATAAACATCTTCTGTTCTTTAATACTTACAGAGTTGCCTGAATCTTTGCTTTCATCCACACATAGAGGCACATCCACCTAAACAAGGATCCAAACATAGTGCATCAGACATTAAACAGAACAATGACGCTGTGCAAATAAAGGATCATAAGAGAAGTGACGTCTTCATGCTTGCTTATGTTCCACAAGCCACTAACATTATACTTTAAAAAGAAAAACATTTTTTTTCAATGTTTTGCATTGAAAAAGCTACATTGCAGTTTTTGCATAATTATTTTAAAGTAAAATATCATCTTTCTTCTCAACTACAGCTATCAGCCGCTGGGAACCGTAGAGGTCATTTACAGTCTGAGATCTACTGTATATACACACATGATAAATATGACAGTACCTGATGGGGTTTGGAGGCGAGTGTTGGGCTGATGGAGTAGAGGATCTTGGGTCCTCCGACCAAGGTGATATTGTTACCAGAGGTTCTGACGAGCTTTACCAAATTAATATTATTATCAAAGGAAAACCTGGTTATCCCTGAAACAGAGAGGCAGTGTGAAGTTATAAAGTGTGTGCAGTGTATTCAAACATTTGTGATTAAAAAGGTCGCTAACATCAATGACATGATACACAGAAATGCAGAAGAGAGCTGATAAGAGACTGGGGTGGTTTGGTGGGAAAATAGAGTTCTGTTCAAATGCATAAGAAAGTTTGACACATGAAGATGCGACTATAAAACGAAACAGATTTATTCTGACTGTATTGGTTTCTGCTGTAAATTCATACTAATTTAATTTCAACTATATTTCTTCTCTCTTAAAGGCTCGAGCTGACATCAAAATGGTGTATTGTTCAATATAAAAACATGCTATTAATATCTATTATATGTCTATTTCAACAAAACATGATCTAATATAATCGGTTAGTCTTTTTCTTGACATAAAGATGATATTTAGAGTAAATATTGAGTAAATATTAGCTTACCTTCATTGTTCACCGTCACTCGAGCATCATAATATAATTGTGATGAACTAACATATGAAATATATATCAACAAAACACAGAATATATCCATCTTAACATGAGAGTTGATGAATCACGGATCTTGAATGATCTGAGACGTCCTTCGTTTATTCAAGGCGGGGCTGTTATTGAGTTACACTAACACTGATTTAATAAACGCTCGTGATCACTGCGATATTATGAAGCTGCAGGCCTGCACTCACAGAACTAGCGATTTTTCAGACAGTGCCACCTGCTGTTTGCATGATTATCTAACCTGATAGATTGCAATTTACACTATTTTTCTACTATAAAATATTACGCTATGACTGAATGCATTATTATATAAAATATTACACATACTAGGTTTTAAGTCTGGTTTATTTTTATTAATTGTATTTGTAAATAGAAATTGTTCAGTTACTTCAATATTTTCATAGTCATTTATTATTTTCCTAATTATTAAGGATTTATCACATTCTTTAGTTATAGGATGAACATTAATTCTATATTTACATACAATAAATTATAGTGCTCGGAGTCATTTTCTCACACCAAACTTTATTTTGGTATTCTTTTTCATGAGGTCCTACAAGTCATCGAGCTGTAAACAATGCAGAGAAAAATGGTGAAAAAAATAATTGGGTTAATAATGCATATATTACATATTAAATAACATCAGAATCAGAATGAGCTTTATTGTCAGGTATGTTTACAAATATGAGGAATTTGTTGTAGTGACAGAAGCTCCTCAGAGCAACAGAGAGACAGCAACAGGACAGAATAATATACAAATATACAAAATAGGCAATGTACAAAGCAGCAAAAACACAATATATAATATAGACAATTATGGATGTACAGGTCAAGTATGTGCAAATTAGAAATGAGAAAATAAAAATAAGTGAGTGTGGTGAATGGATAGTGTATTATAGTTGTGTGTTCCACGTTTATTGTTGAGTGTTCATGAGATGGATTGCCTGAGGGAAGAAACTGTTCCTGTGTCTGGTCGTTCTGGTGCTCAGAGCTCTGTAGCGTCGACCAGAACAGAACAGTTCAAAGAGGGAGTGTGCTGGATGTGAGGGGTCCAGAGTGATTTTACCAGCCCTTTTGCTCACTCTGGATAAGTACAGTTCTTGGAGAGTGGGGAGGGTTGTACCAATGATTCGCTCAGCAGTCCTGACTACCCTCCGTAGTCTTCTGAGGTCAGATTTGGTAGCTGAGCTGAACCAGACAGTTATTGAAGTGCAGAGGATGGATTCAATGATGGCAGAGTAGAACTGTTTCAGTAAGTCCTGTGGCAGGTTGAACTTCCTCAGCTGGCGAAGAAAGTACAACCTCTGCTGGGCCTTCCTGACAATAGAGTCTATGTGAATATCCCACTTCAGGTCCTGAGAGATGGTGGTGCCCAGGAATCTGAATGACTCCACTGCAGTCACAGTGCTGTTCATGATGGTGAGTGGGGGGAGAGCAGGGGGGTTTCTCCTGAAGTCCACGATCATCTCCACCGTTTTGAGTGTGTTAAGCTCCAGGTTGTTCAGACTGCACCAGACAGCCAGCTCCTTAACCTCCTGTCTGTAAGCAGACTCGTCACCGTCCTGGATGAGGCCGATCAGTGTGGTGTCGTCTGCAAACTTCAGGAGCTTGACAGAGAGGTCTTTAGATGTGCAGTCGTTGGTGTAGAGAGAGAAGAGCAGTGGGGAGAGAACGCAGCCCTGAGGAGCTCCAGTGCTGATGGTACGAGTGCTGGATGTGAATTTACCAAGCTTTACTAACTGCTGTCTGTCTGTCAGGAAGCTGCTGATCCACTGGCAGACGGAGGTGGGGACGGAGAGCTGAGTTAGTTTATTTTGAAGGGTTTCCGGGATGATGGTGTTAAAAGCGGAGCTGAAGTCCACAAACAGGATCCTCACATAAGTCCCTGGTCTGTCCAGATGCTGCAGGATGAAGTGCAGTCCCATGTTGACTGCATCATCCACAGACCTGTTTGCTCTGTAGGCAAGCTGCAGGGGGTCCAGTAAGGGTCCAGTGATGTCCTTCAGATAAGCCAGAACCAGTCTTTCGAATGATTTCATGGCTACAGACGTTAGGGCCACAGGTCTGTAGACATTAAGTAATTTTGGGTTTCTTTGGGACGGGGATGATGGTGGAGCGTTTGAAGCATGAGGGGACTTCACACAGCTCCAGTGATCTGTGTGAAGATGGGGGCCAAATTCCTCAACTTCACTAAAAGAAAAGATAAATGCTGTTGTCAGAAATGTTGTGTAACACAAAAATCCAACAGTTTTTGTACAAACAAAAATTTAAAACAGACCTTGAGTAATAAATGGGGCCCTGGAGGAACACCTCTTCAGCCTCAAGCCCTGCAGCTCGCAAAGACCATGAATGATGTCCTGTACAAACAAACCATCTGGGACAAAATACACAAGTCACACGCAAATTACTTAGACAACCCAACAGAGCTCATATTGTCAATTCTACGCAGATTACTTGATATTTTGATGAAAATAAACTCAAGGCCGCATTTTATTCCAAAGATCTTATTTGTAATTATTACAGAACTTATTTCTAATTGTTACACTGTTATTGTGTTACTATTATTGTCCGTGGTAGCACTTGAGATTTGTAAAGTACAATAAAAAGAACGTGCAATATTATTTTTCTTACACATACTACTACTACTAATAGTATATATAGTAGTAATATTAGTATGAAATAATAATTAATACAGTAATATGTACAGTAGACCTACATAGTACTAAAATATGTTACAAATAATAATTTTATTATATATTATACATTTTATTTTAACATTTTTTATTTTGTTAGAAAACATATTAAGTATCCCAGAATGGTACAATAACACAAAATAAGAGCAAGCTGTAAATATTATAAAATAATGCTATCTTTCGACACTAATTTTGATCAAATCAAACATTGAGTAAGCTAGTAATAATAGGTTACACACCACGATGAGAATTATTAAAGCAGCCAAATAAACTAACCGTGTCTAAACTAACTCTACATTATATTACTCTTCTTGTAAACAGAAACTATAAGTTATTCTTGCACAACCGGAGGCTACAGATTCAGGATCACATTTATATATATATATTGTGACAGCGCCATCTAGCCAATTGTATTCCAATAGAGGAGAACTAGATCTAGATCCATGGAAATTATTCTTTTTTTTTTTTCCATCTTATTTTTAATGTAAGAGCTGGCATTAACTTGAGTCTTGAGTGCGAGGCGATGTCAGTTCATTGTGCTGCTGGATGTTGTAAACTGGTATTTGTATTCAATTTTACATTTATCAACCATTTCTGAGGAACTACATTGTTTGGGGGGATGAATAATGTTTTTAATATCATATTTTATTTTGTGAAACCTTGCTACATATGGAATAACCGTTTTATAAAAGCAATAATCCCCATGAAGCCGTGGTTTACAGTGAATTTATAACAGCTAAGGGGGTTTCAGTCTAATAACAACGCCTCTTAGCGGTTAAAAATGCACTGCAAACCACGGTTTCATGGGGATTATTGCTTTAGTAAAGACTTTTATACATAATACTAAAGTAAAGAAAGAAATTGCGCTCATGGCGACCCGAGTTCGAGTCCCGTCTCGAACCCAACCCCTCTCTCCTCCCAGTGCTTTCCTGTCGTCTCTCTCTGAAATAACAGCTCTAAGATGTTCTCTCCAGGGTTTTACCGTTTGGTGTTTTTCTTAATGAAGCTAGTAAATTAGTTCGTAAAGCTTCCAGTAATTTTGAGTAATTTCCAAAGGCATCAAATCAGAGGACCTGACACTTGTGATAAGATCAGTGTTGGGAAGTAACTAAATTACAAAATAAATACTGTAATTGTTACAGCTACTGAGAAAAAAATAAAGTGCATTAAAGTAGTTATGAAAATGTTAATTACAAAGAGAGGTTACATTTTCACACACATCCACATTCAAATGTAATTGATTTCTTTCATAAATTGACTGTTCTATATGAGACACCAATGTTTCAGGAGTTTAGGACACATGCAAGAACGTATACTTATTAGACGCACTTATTGTTCAACACACTTCACCATGAATCACAAAACACAATACAGAAGCTGAAGCTAAATGATTTCAGAGTGAGAGAAAACATATGGATGAACATTGATTTTTCAGTGTTTTATTAAATATACAGTAAAAAAAAGTGTACAGATCCATTAATATAATATCCCCCAGCATCAAATATTCTCACATTTCAGCTGATAGCATCGTGCCAGATAAATGTATCTATGAGATACACTCTCACGCCATCCTCCGACGACAGTAAAGGACAACAGTACCGTTATAAAGGTGAGTATTGACTGCATGGACTGGTTTCAGTGGTCAGCACACACTGCGCTGTCGTTTGCATTGCAAGCTGCCCATAATCGACACCAGATTCAAACACATAGGACGTCTGAACCATAAATGCATTCATAAGGCTCTGTACATAAAAACATTCTCTTGGCATACAGCTCTGTACAAAATCAGATAATAGTATAATGAGCAAGTGTTCTTTCCAAAAAGTGACAGACATCACATGTAAAATTGCTTTTATTTTATACAAGGCAACTTGTCGTTTAGAATAAATATTTAACTCTATACAGTGATATTGTACCAGTTATTAACCACTTTATAGTTTCATACAGACATAAAAACCTTTAAAAATACTTTTAAAAGCTGATAATAATTGTACAGGATAAAATGTGACTTAAAACGTCTCTAGATTGCATTTGTTCAGAGGCGACGTGTTCATATAAAACGTGCACGCTTATGTCCTCCACACACACACCGTGTCTTAGTGTCTGTCTTGTGAAGAGCGTGTGTGGCTCACAGCATTAAGCGCATTGAGGGACGCTGTTCTTTCGAGGCGCCCCCTGTAGGCGGTGAATGGGACGGGCCCTCGGAGGGGTCATGCTGCAGCATCAGTTTATCAGGAGTGTAGTCGTTCCGCTTCAGATCTGACCACAAACACACACAACTCATTAGAAACGGCCACATACAGACTAGATAATTCAGTAACACTTTATAATAATCACTGCATGCTATGAATCATTAGGTAAGCATTAGTAAATAGTCAATTCATCCTTTATAAAGCATTGTCCCAACATTAATAGGCATCAGTAAGCAATTTATAAATGCCTTGTTCTTGATTTATGAGCATATCTATTACAAAGGCTCAGTTATCTTCCAAACAGAAAAGTTAAACAAACACAACACAGAGGGATACAAAACACAGAAATATTCATTTCAAGATGCAAAAAAAACTGTACACTTGAATTTTTATTTTTTATGAAATTCATTTTATTTTTTGCATTTTTTGCATCTTGAAATGATTATTTCTGTGTTTTGTATCCCTCTGTGTTGTGTTTGTTTAACTTTTCTGTTTGGAAGATAACTGAGCCTTTAAATCACTTTAGATGAGCTCACAAGAATAGATGACTGACAACTACTAAATGTTTTCTAACTACCTGACTTAACATGAATCACAGCAGGAATATGTGTTAATGAAGCATTTAGTAACAAGCATAGCCACTATTATCATGTCTAAATAATAAGATTTATAAATGGACATTTAAATAGTTTATCGATCATTTACAAATCCAAAATAACTGGTTTGTAAATATCGTAATTTAGATATAAATTACGAAAATAAAATTATTAAACATTATAGATATGCTCAAGAACAAGTTCGTTTGAGTTTTCCCTCTTTTCCTTGCTTTTAAATGGATTATAAAAGAGCCGTGCGCATTTCTTTTTTCACTTTCAAGCTGATTCAATTCAAGCAACAGCAAAATGCACCGTCAAACTCGCAAAACTTTTAATAAAACAAATAAAAATGCTACATGCCTAATATTAAATAGCAAATTACTTTGGCTACACAAAGTTTAAATAGTTATACAAAACTGAAAATCAGCAAACACTGTGGAACCAAATAAATAACAAATAAGAAAGCTTGGAGGCACGGCATACACCTTGATGTAAAATTAAATAAAATAGTTCAGCAAACAGTGGAACCAATTAAAAAACTTCCAAAATCACCTGAGATAAACGTCAACAGGCTTTTCAAAATCCCAAGTTTTTCACAGACATGAAAATATCCAAATGATGTGTCATTAGTTAATCAATAATTATTTTTGGAAAAATGTGTGACCACATTCTAGGGTTAGTAATATGCATAAAAAACCTTACACAACATTGATAGGAACACTGAGATAAAAGACAAAAAAAACAACTATCAACGCATTTCATGAAGAATATAACATCAAATTATTATATTAGTGCTACCAGTATTACAAATATTGTATTTTTTTTGTAAAATATTAATTTTTAGTGCAATATTTTGTCATTGCAACATTTTAGAGTAATTTTCACTAACAACTGCAATTGAATTTATATTGTATACCTATGACCACACTCAACAAAACTGAGTACATGTGAATTCATATATTAATACTAGACACCTTAAAGATAATGTGGACCAAAAATCTGTCATATCTTTGTTAACATACTTTATGCTTTAATGCAGCCATCATCTTCTCAAGGTGCAAACAGGAAATAAACGGCTTTGTTCATGTGACACTGCACATATTTAACAGACACTATTTTTTCCATATTTGCAGGAAGTGCACTAAAACACCAGTCAGTAAAGATTTTAGAGCTGTATAAATGAAAAGCTTTTTTACGGTCACTATTGTGAGCGGCGGGATTAAATGGGTTAATTGTAGTGTCTGTTCTCTAACTGAACTAAATTATTTTTATTACTATAAAAAAAAATCAAAACAATGGTGGTCAAGTGACATCATCGGTGTTGTGCTTTACACCGTAAACTATCACAGCAAGCCTAAATCATATCCACCTATATCATATTCAAAGATAAAAGTTGTATAATTTTTTTTTTTAAATCAAATGTATATGCTCTACATTTCAATGCAACAATAAAGAAAAAGATAAATGAATAATGTTATGCTTCAGTGGCATGTTTTTTCCCATCCTGCCCCTTCGTGACACAGCATGGTGTGATGCAGCTTCGGCCTGCAGACTCTGATCCAGCGCCATTCTGTTAATAAACTCACCTGGAAGCTTGAGTTTCCGGCAGCACGAGTTGCAGTGATGTTTGGAGCGGAAGTTACGAATGGCATCGTCTCCAAGATTCGCAGGGCCGAAGATCATATCGTAAGACCTGTCGCAATCAAACACATAAAAACATTCATAAACTAACACTTTACAAGTTGTGCACCCACTTTTTATTAGGTGACCTTAACTACTATGCACTTAAATTTAAATTAATCATTTGATACAATGCACTTATTGTGTACAGAATCAGAATCTTAATTTCTTTGTACTTTGTTTAATGACAATCACGTGCAATCCTGTATCAGTGCAAAAAATAAGATTTCTTATTTTTTTTATATATATACATATACACACACATATTTTTACATTGTACTTCCATTTAAAAAAACAAAAAAACCTGCATGTAATTACATCTGTAATGAATTTCTGTAATTACATTTATATTTACACTGTTGACCAATCCCTTACACCTCCAAACGTGTCCCTAACCTTACCTGTATCCCACCTCAATAGCAGCAAAAGTGCTTTGCAATACAATATGAACAATAAATACACTGTACTTATATTTTGATGCAAGTACATAATAGTTAAGGCCACCTAAAATAAAGTGGATTGGATTGGCCCAAGTTGTAATAGACCTTAGTAATAGCTAACAGTACAATTCCCTAAACACACTGTACTTGATTTCATCGGTCAAAAATTAAATTAAGACTGAAGCCTAAGATCTTAAAATAGGGGTCATTTTGATTCGCGTTTCTCACCCTTTCTCTCCGCTCTTAATGACAGACGGATCTGTCAGTATCTCACCGACCCCTACAGAAAGAGAGAGAGGAAGAGAGAGAGAGAGAGAGAGAGAGAGAGGGAGAGAGAGAGAGAGGGAGAGAGAGGGAGAGAGAGAGAGAGGGAGAGAGAGGGAGAGAGGGAGAGAGAGAGAGAGGAGAGAGAGGGAGAGAGAGAGGAGAGAGAGAGAGAAAGAGAGAGAGGGAGGGAGGGAGGGAGGGAGGGAGGGAGAGAGAGAGAGAGGGAGGGAGGGAGAGAGAGAGAGAGAGAGAGAGAGGGAGAAGGAGAGAGAGAGAGAGAGAGAGAGAGAGAGAGAGAGAGAGAGAGAGAACAGTCAAACCTCATTCATCACATACATTTCTACTCACCCCTCCATCTCTAAAACAAACACAAGTTTATATAAACACCTGCAATGGTAAAATGTTTCTACAGTATGGGATAGAGTTACCCGTGTGTTGTTCTAATAAGCCTTTCTTTCTTTTTCAAACCACAGAAGAAGAAATTTAAAGCAATGTCCCGCTTGCACTCGTCTATAAAGGCAGTGGATGGGGACCAGCATCAAGATAATTCTCATTTTGGGTAGGGGTGGCTCAATACCACTTTTTCAGAAACCGTTCCGATACCAAAAATTCTGAGTATCTGCCGATACCGATATGATACCTGGGCAGTTTTTTGTTTTAATTAGTGTTGAATTTTCAGACCTCAATGTCCTTTAATGCAAAACCATTTATCTTTATTTACAGATCAAGTGTAATATTAGGAACATTTAATAATCTTGCAGAGAGTGTCATCGTCTTGACCCATAACCGAACGCGACACGCAGTTTGAACGCTCAATAGAAGATGACGACAGCTGCGGCGGAGAGAAGAGTTTACGTGAACTTAACTTAAATATTCCTCTGTACCTCACATTAATCTATGTAACGGCTTCAGAACACTTGAAATATTGTGCACAAAACCTTTGTGGTGTTTTATCATGTGTTTGTGGCTTTTGTGGGGCTTAACAACAATAGTATACGCATAATATCTGATTTGGATCGGTATCCTCTGACCCATACCATATTGGCAGACAATGCGATACCGATACTGAATATCGGATGGGCGCACCCCTAATTTTGGGTGAACTAACCCTGAAGCTTCATGAAGATACTCGTTTAGTTGAAGCTCTGATTATTGGAGTGCAGATGAAGAGCTAAGGATGCATGGATCCAAAATTCAATATCGGTATCGGCACCGATACTGGCATTTTCTGCCGGATCAGCTATCGGTCAGACGAGAGCGTTCCAAATCTGATATTGTGCCGCATATGCTATTCTGTGTTATTGTTAAGCCCCACAAAGGCACAAAAACATTATAGAGAGCCATATGTGTTTCGTGCACAACATTCCAAGTGTTCTGAAGCTGTTCCATAGTGAGGTACAGATTAATATTTAAGGGTGCTTTCACACCTGCCTCATTTAGTTCGGTTGAATCGCACTAGAGTTTGTTTTCCCTCATGGTGCGGTTCGTTTGGGCAGGTGAGAAAGCAGCAATTGCACTCGGGTGCGCACCAAAAGCGGACCAAACAAGCGTACCGAGAGCTCCTTGAAGAGGTGGTCTCAGCACGCTTTCAAACGAACCCTGGAGTGGTTCGTTTGTGGTGAGAACGCGATCCGACCTCAAACAGACCCAACTGCAAAAAGAACTGCGCATTTTTGGACTAAACCAGCTGCAGTAGTCAGCTGAGCTGTGCATTATGGGATGAGGAAGTGTTTGTTGACAGTTTGCAGTTTAGCATGGCAGGTCGTGGACAAACTTGGGGTTGTGAGGAGGTGCGGAGCCTCAAAATAGCAGTGTGCTGTCTGCTGCATTTTACTCCTGTCTTTGTTTACTTCTGGGAGCACCGTTGGAATTTTCCCGCACGCTTTTTCTGACCAATCAAAAGCAGTTTAGGGAATGCGTTCAAAGACACATCTAGCCAACAAGTGAAGCGGATGACTGAATTTTGGTTTGTTTCAGCTGGTTCGTACCAGAGCAAACAGTGTGGTGTGAAAAGGAACCAAACCGGCTAAAAACAGCTACAATGTATAATTTTTTGCCTTTGGTCCGGACCAAATGAACTGAACTACAGATGTGAAAGCACCCCAAGTTAAATTCATGTAAACTCTTCTATTCAGCGTTCAAACTGTGCGTCGCGTTCGGTTACGATTCAAAACAATGAAACTCTCTCCAATAGCGTGATGAGTTTTTGGCTCAAGGTCTGCATTTAAAGTCACACCAGAGGAGTTCAGCTGGGATCAGGACTTGGCTTTCTGCAGACCAGTCAAGTTCTTCCACACTGACTCAATCAATCATGTCTTTTTGAACCGTGTCTTATACACAGAGACACGGTCATGTTAGAATAGAAAAGGGTTCTGTCCAAACTGTTGCTTTAAATTAAAAGCACACAATTCCCTAGAATATCATTATATGCTTAAACATTAAGATTTGTACTTATAGAAATTACTAAAGTAGTCAAACATGTTCATTAGAAGGGGGGTGCCAATACTTTTGGCAATATACTGTATATTATGTAAACAAAAACTTATTTTGGATGCGATTAATTGTTTGACAGCACAAATATAAATATTCACTTTTTCATGAATGCATTTTACAACAATACAAATCGCAATGTGTAACATTTTAACAGATTTAGTCCTACACTTATTCACTTTTATTTCTTCCCCACTAAATAATGCTGTTTTGCTAAATGTTTTATAAAATCATTGTGCACCCATGATTTTTCTAGAGTAAATGCTGAATTATCCACTAACCTAGTTTACAATAGTATTTTTGTCATCAATTAGGATTACATATTTTTTTCATTTGTTATTTTTCATTAAAATGAAGTTGTCTATATTTAGCAGATTGTGTTTAACACAGAAGAGTGATGATCAGGTCAACACACAGACGTTTAGAAATTCTACACCGATTAAAAAAACTGCACTGGTATGGGATCAGTATCGATCAGTTCTGAAAAAGTGGTATCGTTGCATCCCTAATTAAAGCGTGACGTGTGTAAGTGAGACACAAACCCTGCAGGTCGAGCACGAGCAGCTCTCCTCGCGTGAATTCATACGTCCAGTGGCTGAAGGCCAGCATGGTTTCTTCTAGAAGGTTGGTCGGGACGATTTCATCCCCGTTGTTGTTATTAAACTTGCGGAAGTCTCCAGTGATGCACTCCTCGATGGCAAACCACTGACCGGCAGAGTGACAGTAGAGCAGGAACACCTCCAGAAACCTGCAGAGACACACTGCACTCTCAGCAACACACTCGACCGGATCTGTAGGGTTGTGTGTGTGTGTTAGGGTTGTGTCAGTGAGGAAGTTTATCCATGCGTGACAACACCGATAATTACTGGCATCACTGGTTACTTTCACTTTCAAATTAGTGGCAATCCAGCTTAAAGGAATTGTTAGTTTTTAGTTTGAGTTATCCCTCGCTTTCCTTCACTTTTAAAGGGATATTTTACCCAAAAACTAAAATTAGCCCATGTTTTACTCACCCTCAAAAGGATCCTGACTTTCTTCTTTCAGACGAATCCAATCGGAGTTATATTAAAAATGATCCTTGCTCTTCCAAGCTTTATAATGGGAGTAGATGGGTGTTTTTGTTCAACAGTCCAAAACAAGTCAAATAAAGTGCATCCATCCATAATAAACGTGCCTCACACGGCTCCGGGAAGTGAATAAAGGCCTCCTGTAGTGAATCAATGCATTTTTGTAAGAAAAATATCCAATTTAAAATGTTATAAATACTTTTCTATATTTATATCGATATTTTTCTTACAAAAATGCATCAATTTGCTACAGGAGGCCTTTATTCTTTATTATAAAGGAGGCCTTGATAGTTTTATTATGGATGGATGCACTTTATTTGACTTCTTTTGGACTGTTGAACAAAAACACCCATCTACTCCCATTATAAAGCTTGGAAGAGCAAGGATAATTTTAAATATAACTCCGACTGGATTCGTCTGAAAGAAGAAAGTCATATACATCTAGAATGCCTTGAGGGCGATTAAAACATGGGCTAACTTTTATTTTTGGGTGAACTAACCCTTTAAATACCTTAAAAGCGCCGTGCGCATTTTACTTTCTCTTTCGAATTAGCGGCAATTCGGTGTCAATATAACAACAAAATACAACGTCAAACTCACTTAGCTTACATATAAATCATAGAACTTTTATTAACAAAATGAATAAAAATACGCCATGCTATAGGCTATGCCTAATAACAAATAACTTAATTTAAACAGGTATACAAAACTGAAAATAAGTAAACACTGTAGAACCAAATAAATAAGAAACGTAGAACTTTTATTAGCAAAACAAATATTAAAAAAGCTCGGAGGCACGGCATACACCTTGATTTCAAATAAAGTAAATAAATTACACAAAGTACCGTATTGACCCGAATATAAGACGACCCCCCTTTTTCCAGATGAACCTTTTGGAAAAAACTTGTTGAAAACCAAATCTTGTGTTTTACGGAGAAAATAAAAATTAAATCTTAAATTATTTTCATATTGCATATTTTTCCTATTTTAATTTTTGTTTTGAAAGTATGGTAAATACTGGTAAAATGTGCCAACAATTAAATAAAAAAATACACATTTTGATATACCCTAAAAATAACAGATTGCCCATCTGAATTATAATATTTATCCATGTTCATCTATCATCTCATAGTAGCCTATACCAAAATTATATTAACAGTAGAAGTAAAATCTTATTGTAGTCTTCAAATCTGTGTACTGTCTTATGTTTTAAAATCACTTACAGAGGAAGTTTGGTCCCATCAGGCTAACATGACTTTCAATACATTATAAATAAAAGTACAATTCAGCAAACACTGTGGAGCCAATTAAATAAGAAACGAATGTTTAAAAAATTTTTTTTTAAAAATAGAAAAATAAAAGAAACGTCAAAAGTCAACAGGCTTTTCAAAATCCGAAATATTGCCAAGCATGCGCTTTTGCATTTGAGTGTGTGTGTGCATGAGTGTGAGAGCGTGTGTGAGTGAGTGTGTGAGTGCGTGCGTGCGTGCGTGCGTGCGAGTGAGTGAGTGTGTGAGTGTGTGTGCGAGTGAGTGAGTGAGTGAGTGTGTGTGCATGAGTGTGAGAGCGTGTGTGTGAGTGTGTGAGTGCGTGCGTGCGTGCGTGCGAGTGAGTGAGTGTGTGAGTGAGTGAGTGAGTGAGTGAGTGTGTGTGCATGAGTGTGAGAGCGTGTGTGAGTGCGTGCGTGCGTGCGTGCGTGCGAGTGAGTGAGTGAGTGTGTGAGTGAGTGAGTGAGTGAGTGAGTGTGTGTGCATGAGTGTGAGAGCGTGTGTGAGTGCGTGCGTGCGTGCGTGCGTGCGTGCGCGTGCGTGCGTGCGTGCGTGAGTGTGTGTGTGTGTGTGCGAGTGAGTGTGTGTGTGTGTGTGTGTGCGAGTGAGTGAGTGAGTGAGTGAGTGTGTGCGAGTGAGTGAGTGAGTGTGTGCGTGCGAGTGAGTGTGTGTGTGCGTGTGTGTGCGTGCGAGTGAGTGTGTGTGTGTGCGAGTGAGTGAGTGAGTGAGTGTGTGTGTGTGTGTGTGTGCGAGTGAGTGAGTGTGTGTGTGTGCGAGTGAGTGAGTGAGTGTGAGTGAGTGAGTGTGTGCGAGTGAGTGTGTGTGTGTGTGTGTGTGTGTGTGTGTGAGAGAGAGAGTACCTGGGTGAGTATGGGATGGTTTTGGGTCTGATCTGGTTGAAGGCAAACGTGAGTTTCTGAGCTGCTCTCTGCTGCTGAATTTCCTGTTCACAACAGAAACACAAACACACATTCAGTGGAGTCTCGCACAGACATCAGCGCTCGTTCACTCATCCGGGACGACGCTGAATGTGGCTACATCTGGGGTAAAGAAACTTTTGAGATTCAACCACAATCAGAAGGGTTTGAGTAGGGTTGGGCTATTTGTCCGATTTTAATGTAATGTTTTGCCATGATTTAATTTCTTATAAATAGAGGAATCAAGATTTTGAAAAGAAATATTACCAAACGATACACTTTGACAATATACCAATAATAACAGTAAAGAGAAAAGAATGATCCAACTGCTCTGTGTGCCGCGCTCATATCGCGAGGTGCTATTCACACAGAATGCAGTTTTGTTTTTTTACGAGATGTAGTTCATGCATCTTTCCTGCAAAGACTCCTGTCATAACTGTGCAAAGATCTGATTTCAAAAACAGTATCATAGCTACTAATCTATTTCTTATGATTTTAAATCTGTATTTAACCTCAGAATGATCTCAAAGTAAAAAGTGCTAAGATGATTTTGTGGTGGCTATGCTTTAAATTAAATAATTTTCTTTGAATCGGTGCTTGTAAAGTGCACATTTTAAAGTGATTGGTCCGATTGGTTGATTTCATTTAAAGCAGTGTTTATGAGCGGTGTACAGAGGAACCGGGGAAACAGCTATTTATAACGCTCCAGAAGCGGCACCTAGTGGCAAAGAATGAATTAGCATTTTCACTCAGACCAACACGAAAATCAAGTTTTCTCAGGTCTGCACGCAACAAGTGTGCGGCAATATGCTAATGTTTCATGTTGACGTCGGCTGAAACGGCTTGGGATTCGTTTTAAAAACGTCTCGTTTCAATGATTCAGAGTCGACTCTTTCTTTTGAGAGACAATAACTTTATAGACGGTGCACTTTCAGATTTAAAACTTTGCAGGCTGTTTTCATTCACTTAGAGCTGCTACACACTGCATGAAAGCTCATTTTCAAAAATCCATAATAGGATTTACAGTTATTTATTTTGTAATTAGACAAACCCAACACTGATTATTCTGTCTTTTCGCTTATATTTTTTTGCCATTTCCGGCCGAACGGTTTCTGAACATTTGGTGCATCCCCATGATTTCCACGATTCCGTCCGTGTTTTTCGCATCATGGAAACCCATAGAGCCCTACATGCGTTGTTTTAGAGTGTGTGTGTGTGTGTGTGCGTACCCTGAGACAGAGGTGCAGGACTGTGTCCTCTCTGTAAATGCTCTGCCAGGTGTTGACCACCTCGGGCAGGAAGGACTTGACGATGTACAGGTGTCCAGGCTTGAGGATGTCGTACTCTGACCAGGTGCAGAGCACTTTGAGTGCCCGCCGCAGGCCTCCACCCATCTCCTCCTTACTGAGGAACTCGATCTTAGCGCAGAGGCCGCGCTGAGCCCACGACGACATGCTGTTGTTGATGCTGTTGGGAGAGCTCTCCTCCAGACGGTACACTGTCACCGGCTCACCTGTGCGACACGCAAACCCCAGAACGTCACGCATAAACACGCGACTGACCTCGCAATCACACGATATCACGAAACAAATACACCGTAGGGCTGGGCGGCGCGAACTACATCTTACATCAAGCAATTCTGTGTCATGTTTTGTGGTTGGAAATTTAATGAAAAATGGTTCTGATTGTAAAACAACCATGTGATGATAAATCTTTATTTGACCCTCTAACTCTAACACTCTCCATTCTAATCATATTTTATCTATTTGATTTCCTATTAGTTTTATTAAAAAAAAATAAAAAATATAAAAAAAAAAAACACTTGACCCTCTAACACTTGCACTTAATTTTCTAACTGCTTGTTTTATTTTTATTGTATGTGTGTTTTATATATATATAAAAATCATTAGGATATTAAGTAAAGATCATAAATGTAAATCAATCGTGTAAATATATCAAAACTTAATTTTTGATTAGTAATATGCATTGGTAAGAACTTCATTTGAACAACTTTAAAGGAGATTTTCTCAATATTTAGATTTTTTTGCTCCCTCAGATTCCAGATTTTCTAATAGTTGTATCTCAGACAAATATTGTCCTATCATAACAAACCATACATCAATGGAAAGATTATTTACTCAGCTTTCTGATCATGTATAAATCTTAATTTAAAAAAAAATTACCCTTATGACTGGTTTTGTGGTCACAAATATTCAAACATTAAATCAAGATACATTTACTGGAGATGCAAAATCAAGATACGAAGTCTTGTTTTCTGACAAATTGAACAAAATGAAGTAAAACAAGAGCAAATCTGTCGATGGGGAATTAAAACTTTATCTCTCTGAATTAAGTTGATTTTCCCTGAGCTCAGATATTTGACAGATATTTGTTTGCTTTAATCAAACAAATTGTATTTATTTCTCAGAAAACAAGACTATGTTTTGTAATTTTGCTTCTTCGGTAACTGCATCTTGATTTAAGAATATTTAGACATTCACACATTTGTCTGACATTTTAATATCACTACATGTTTCTGTAAAAATTAGTGCTGTCAAACAATTAATAGCATCCAAAATAATTGTGTTTATGTTATTGGGATTAATTGTTTGACAGCACTAGTAAAAATCAATCACTACCGTCACGCCGCCCAGAACTACATGATAAACAGCAAAGCCTGATGGGACAGAAAGAGACAGAAGGGCAGTGTTGTGTCTTACCTCTAGGGGGCACTGGGGTGAATGGTATACTCTGAGACAACCTCATCAGGTTATTACGCTCCACCGCTAATACACACACACAGGGCTGATGTCAGTAAACGTCACAGGAGCCAATGCCACACACCTGCTTCAAACCCACACCACCACACCTCGGCCCTCTAAACATTACAGTCTGTGTTTGAGCGGGGCGTCGTGGGTCGGGTTCGAATCAGGACACGTTTATGTTTGCATTAGACGGAATGATAAAAACTGACCTGAATACTGATAACTCTCCATGGGCTTGAACGGAGAACCGATCGCTGGTCCACAGACACACAGAGCAAAGAATGAGCAGAACAACACACAAAATACCATGGTATTACCGTGCTCTTGATGCTATGAGTAGAGTGTAGTACTGTATAAGTGCTGAGAGAGACCAGCAGGGGTCAGACTTACAGTCCTTACGTGCCCCCAGGTGTGTGTGTCGCCCGGCGTACAGACCTGCTGCTGACACACACAGACACACACACACACACACAGCAGTCAGACTAAAGCAGGATCAGTTCAGACAATCATTAGTTGTGATGAAACACTCACTGTTTGAGATATCGTCTCCTGGACTCCTGAACACCAGAGAAACAAACAAGAAAATCACTTATAAATAATAAATCTCACACACACACACACACACACACACACACACACGTTTATCTATATCAGTGAGCTCATCTCATACACTTGCAGTATTTGTATATCAGGTTAATGATATTTTCTATGATAATGATATGTCCCAACCCAAAATCCCCCCTCACATAAACCTGTTCAAAACTCTAGATTTATATTTATGCATTAGAAAGCAACTTGCATTGCACTTAAGATACACCGTTTTATCAGCTCATAAATGTAACCAACAATAAGGATACATTTTTTAAAATAAATAATCTTCCCATTGATGTATGGTTTGTTATGATAGGACAATATTTGTCTGAGATACAACTATTAGAAAATCTGGAATCTGAGGGAGCAAAAAAATCTAAATATTGAGAAAATCTCCTTTAAAGTTGTTCAAATTAAGTTCTTAGCAATGCATATTACTAATCAAAAATTAATTTACAGTAGGAAATTTACAAAATATCTTGATGGAACATGATCTTAATATCCTAATGATTTTTGTCATAAAAGAAAAATGTATAATTTTGACCCATACAATGTATTGTTGTCTATTGCTACAAATATACCTGTGTTACTTATGCTCCAGGCTCACAAATTCCCTGGGAATCGAACCCACGAGTACTAGTAAGTGCATCAATGTTTAATCATGAAAACAATCCCTTTATTTGTCGTCAACCTCAAAACACAGATACTCACAGTTTGCTGGATTGTGCTGATTTCCCCTGAGAATGAAAGACAGAGAGTTACGGCGAGTGTGAATGTTGTTTCTCTAAAACACTTTATGTTTGTGTCGTTGTGTGTTTGACTGACCAACAGCAGATCCTCATAATGAGAGACGTCCTCCAATGAAACACGAGTCCTCTCCTGCTTACTGAGCGCTGAAACACACAGAACGCTTTCACTTCACGATCCGATCTGATTCCAAAACCATTCTTGATCTAAGTTTTTTCCTAATTAATTCCTCTGCTGTGCACATACATCTTTACAACTTTACATTTTAACCAAAATTGCAGTTTCTATGCTTCTTGTTCATAGCTGGAAGCTCTGTATGTCAGTACTGCCATGAAATAGAGTGAATCTTCACTGGTTTCACGATTCAATTCAGTTACGATCATCATGTCAACGACTCAACTCAATATCACGCTGCGTCACAGTCTCAATTTTCAATATTACTGCACGTGGCTACATTTTCATATAAATTATATCATTTATTTTGTGCAAAATGTACTTTGTTTTTTTTAAAGATATATAAGCAGGCTACTTTTTGAAATAATTACTTATTTAAAATAAGTGTTTTTTAAGTAAACTGCATTCACACTAATGCACAGATCTATTTAGATTTATCAGATGTTTTGTTCTGCTCTGAAAACATAACTGACTGTGTTTACATCAATTTCGTATAAAAGTATTCGGAAACACAAGTGCATTTAACCGCAGCTGCGATCGAGCTTCAGGACAAACAAACACAAAGCACACATGAACTGCATTCCAAACGGCAAGGAATGAAAGCATATGTAAAGTAAAACAATGAAATAACGGTGAGTGGAAGCACACACAGTCAAGCAATGCACACGTGTTTCACAACGCAAATTCTGTGCAATGAAGCCGCCGCGATTGTCTCCAGCGCACACACGTCCCATATGCGGGGAAAAATAAAAAACAAGCTCAGAATCGATTCAGAATCGCGATGCATCAGTGAATGGATTTTTTTTCTCCCACCCCTAGTTTCAGGGTTCCTATACATTTTCCATTTCAAAATGCCATACTTTTCCAGACTCAAATTTCCATACCTCTCGGTAGATTTTCAGACCATATTTAACATAAATGGATCATAGAACATTATTTTCAGCTTTATATTTGGTATATAGTACAGTCATCTGTAAATGGCATTTCTCGTTTGGCTCTGTTCGAAGGCGGTCGCATTTTCTTCCCTCCCTCCTTCCTGAACTTCCCTGCTTGCTCTCTTGTATTGTCCTGTCCTCTTAAGAGACTCTCGCTGCACTATTTGCAAAACCGAAATTATGGATCTGATCAACTGGTCTCTAAATGCAATTGACACCATTTTCTCGACTAGGAAAGCGGGATCTGGAGAACCGGAATGTCCCGCTGGGACGTTTGCTGCTGGCTACACGATGGACGCATGGGAGGGATGGCGGGTCGTGTGTCTGGCGGCTCTCTCCGTGGAGGACATTGAAGACATCTTCTTATTCGGAACAATGATAACTGGGTTTCTGCTATTTGGATTAGGCGTTGCCCTAAATTATCAGAAAATTAAGGAGACGGGACTGGCTGTCCAAAACCTCTCACGGCTGCCCGTCATGATGGAAGCTGTAGGCAGAGCGGTCGCCTCGGAGACTGAGGCGATTAACCGCAATATGGATTCAATCACGGCTAAGCTCTCGGCTTTGGAAAGAAAAATCGACGGACATGGAGATCAGAATGGACAATGAGAATAGCTGTGAAACTGGAAGACAGCTGTTCGCACTAAGACAAAACAATCTTATCTCTTTCCGGCTTCCCACAACAGATCGGCTTGGCAAGGCCGCTCTGGTATCAACTCTCCGGTGAATACTGCAGGGAGACGCTCTTTCTTCCATTCCCTCCTCCCAAAAACACCTTGTTATTGTCGGGCGCTTGTGCTCTGTCCAAGGTCGTTTCCATGGCAATTGCTATGTCGCATCACGACCTGCGAACTGTGTCGACTGGTTTGGAGTGCTGGCGAAACGGATTTCAAGGCATACGAACTCACAAGAACTTACACATACACACACTCATACACCTCCCTACCCCCATCCCACGCCTTCGTCGCTTCATCCTGTCAGGTGTTAACGGGTCCGTGGGTTTGCGCTGTAATGGCTGCTGGCCGGATGGCTGTTTCGTCTGAACTAGGATTACTATGCAAGTTATGTTTCTGTGTTGACTGTGCTTTATGCTGAGGTTTTTTGTCTGTTCTCTCACTGCACCCTCTTCCAAGGACGTAGTGGGAAGACACTTTTTTTCTCCTCTCTTTCCTCATGTTATGCTGTATCTCTTCTTCTCTATTGCATTTCGTTGCCTTGTACCTACATGTGCAATGACAATAAATTGAATCCAATCCAATCCAAATGTTTTTATTTTTCTACACAGAGTCCCTAAAATAAAAAATAATAAATAAATAAAAAATACAGACTTTTGCATGCACACAAGAAACTTTTTTGTGCCCTCGAGAAACTATTCACATGTGCATGATAATGTTTTGCATGCTTACGCATTACAATTTCTAGTTTTATATAACCCATTTCTTTTGTGCATCACTGCCATCTTACTATGAATAAAATGTTTGCATGCCATGGATGCACATGA
Source organism: Barbus barbus (assembly GCF_936440315.1). Classification (NCBI taxonomy): domain Eukaryota; kingdom Metazoa; phylum Chordata; class Actinopteri; order Cypriniformes; family Cyprinidae; genus Barbus; species Barbus barbus. The sequence continues at coordinate 30,465,777 of NC_136750.1, forward strand.
ATTAGAGATCTACCAGCTCAAAATGTTGCTTTTCTTACAGTAGTACCTCTAAATATCAAGGCCTAATGTTCAATTCAACACATCGTCGTCTGTGATGGTGGAGAAACCATGACATGAAATATATGGGCTAATAGTAGAACATTTGCCAAGTTCAAGGGTCTATAAAAAAGACTGGTACTGTAAAAAAGTGTTTAAGATTTGTCTTTCTTTGGGGCAGTGTGCATTGTATATATGCCAAGTTTAATATTTTCTTGTGTGTACACAAAATCTGTATATATTTTTATCTTTGCAAAGGTCCTTGAGGCTAATTAATACGGTGCTAAAAGTATAGGGAGAAGAAACCCAATATGCATGAAAAAATTAACCTTGAATTCATTCAATCATATTTGACAATCACTAAACAGCTGCCACGAAAACACACGTCTTGCACGATAAATTTATTTTCATTAAATTCTTAATTTTCTATTATAAAAAAAAAAATAGGGGCAAAAGTCTGGAAACAAATATTTTTCCGTACGCTGCTTTCTCTTTTCCCACACGTTTCGAGGCCTGGAAAATACTTCCATGGAATAGTATGGAAGTAAAAGTATGGAATATATTTCCATACCTTTCCAAACCCAGTAGGAACCCTGTAAAGTTTTAACATGACTAAATCAAGAGAAGAGTGTGTGTAACTGCGTTCAGTCGCCAGCAGGCAGCGTTTGTGCTCATGATGTTGTTAAGAACTGCTGAATCAGGGTTAATGTTTAAAGCGTTGTGTTGCATAATGCTGCTGTTTACACTCACTGGAGTCTGGATGCAGGAACGAAGGGTTTCTGTCGAACTCAGTGAAACCGGCGTACGAGTTCACCGTCCGCATGTGACCCTGCACTGCCGCCGCCGCCTGCAGAAACACACACCAGATTGAGCCAAAGCGGAGAAACATCATCATTAACATTCAGAAAACTACTCACCACATCGCGAGCCTTTCTGGAGGGCCTCAACTGCCGGCCGCTCACAGCAACCTCTTTAGGGAACGACCTCTGACCCTCAGGATCATCCTTGTGACCTTCGGAGAAAAATGTGTTCAAAGCATTACAGGCCAAACCACACTGACATTTACACTGGCACAAAATCTGATTTTTTGCTCACATCTGACACAGATCGGAATTTGTTGCACAGGTGTAAACACAAACATCTGCACAAGATCCAATTTTTTCACATCCGATCTGGGCCACTTCTACATGTGGATTTTACTTGGATGCATATCTGGACATCTGACCTACAGTCAAACCAAAAATGATTCAGACACCAGATATAATTTTTGATATTTTTTAAGTAGTGGGTGCAGGACACTATAGTTCATTTATGTAAGTGAGGATAGCAAAATAAAGTAAACTGACGCATTACACCCAAAAATTCTTCATACAGTGGACTACCAGTAAAAATTTGTGAGCAAAAAGTATTCAGACACTTTGAGCTGATCATGTTTTGCTGAAGTGTTTTTCTTTAATTGCTAATGTGATGTTTTTCCACCACGGACTGAACTAAATGAAGCATTGCTTGGTAATTAGTTGAGCTAAACTGGTTTTATCTAATTATGTTCTTAACTTTAACAGCTGACAGCTATTCAACACAATTCATTACATACCTTTCTATCAAAGTTATCTGACATCATCAAGATCAATTTGTTCTGACGCAGTTTAAGTGTGTAAACAGGCAGTCAAAAGATCGGATCTGTGCAGTGTAAGTGCAGCCTTAGTCACATTCATCAGTGGATTACAGTCACCCAGTTAAACACTTCCCTCCAATGACACTGAGATTTAATAACCCGTCACTAACCAAACCCTTAACCAGCACCAGCCCGGGTTAGTTTAGTCTACCGGACACACACAGCACTGTATTCACTCCCAAGGAACATTTAGTAAAAAGCAACTGGTTGAGATGAAACCACCGCCAGAGGTCACCCGTCTCACCCTCCCTAACACACACAGGGGCATGCGGATGGGGTGAGGGTCAAGGGTCACTGTTAGGCCAGCGGTGGACCGAAGCCAAACCTCCGCTCCTCTGCATGAGTCTGTTCAGCGCGCGTCTGCAGCGGCCGTCTCTCCGGAAGCGCAGAGGGCCCCGGGGCCCGAGGGAGGGGGCCAGAGGCAGGGGTGTGTTTCTCTCGGGCGGGTCGTCTTCGTCGTCAGCAAAGGCGTGATTGACATATCCCTCGCGCTCAGGCTCCCTCACAAACACCACTAGGGGGCCTCCATCACTCCTCTCATAAACACCCTCCTCTTCCTCCTCATACTCACCCACGAAGGCCCCGAACTCCACTGCGAAATGTGACGGCTCCGTGTGCGTGTCGGTGAGCTGCGACGGCGTGCTGACAAAGAACGTGGCTGGGGCCGGATCCGACCTCGATCCGACCTCAGGGCTCAGAGGAAGCTCCGCCCCCTGTAACGCTTGGTCCTTGGCTCCGCCCCCAAAGAGAGACTCCGCTATGCTGGCGGTGGGAGGCAGGAATCCCACGCTGCACCGCACCAGTGCGCTCGACTTCGAGTGTCCCGTGACATCAGGCCCTAGGTTCTTAGAGACACTAAGTTCACGCGTGATCTGGTTGTGCACTTTGCTAGCCTCGGACGCTCGCTGCGCCGTTAGCGCCTTTAGCGTGTCCACCGTGAGCGCCGACAGATCCTGCAGGTGTCCGATTTGAGAATCCAGCGTGTGCAAAGAGCGCTTGATGAAGTTCACCTTATTTCCGACCTCCTTCAGCTGCACACACATCGTTTCCACCCTAAAACAAACAAACATAGTTAACTCTTTCCCTGTCAAACACAGAATTTTCAGTGTTCTCTGTGTTGTACGCTAGGGGGCGCTATTACGCATCTCCCTAATGAGTCTAGAAAGTGCCGATCAAAACACAGACCAAGACGACGCAGAACGAGCGATCTCATATGGAAGCATATGCATATGAAAAATAATGCGATCGTCAACACTAACCGCATACAACAAAATATTCTGGTCACCATTAAATTTGACTGAAAATCAGCAAAAATGCTGGCGGTGGCTGGCAACATTTTTCAACAACGCTGGCGGGGAAAGAGTTCAAATCAAATCTCATTTGTATAACACTTTTCACTAAGGCTGCACAATAAATCTAAATGAAATTGCAATCGATATTAGGCAAAATCTGTGTTTGCAATGCGCATCTTGCCAGTAAAGCACGGTTCTGTGATCAGTAGTAAATCTTCATCCAAAGGCCAGAGAAACTCCAAATACATCCCGCAGAAGAAATCCAAGCAATCCCTATAGCAGTAGCTGAATAAACAGAAGTTTTAACAGCTTTCATTGATTCAACATGACTAATAAACACGAATACGACAATATATGGATTATCTGAGTAGTTCGCATTATAATAAAGTATATAATAATGCAATGCTAATCAATATAGCCTTTATCACTGCTTAGGATACTATAAAATGTGTTGCGTGCCTTATTCTGTGTAAGAAGCCACATCATCTCACAGAAGGATGTATTTCAAACACTGACGTTATGAATGAGTTTGGAGTAAAAACGTAATTAAATGTGGTATTTTCACGTGCTTTCAGATGGAGCAGCATTTACTACACAGAGCCGTAGATCACTGAGAAGCTACACAAACGATTATATCGTCTGCAATTTGTTTGCATAGCTTGTCAGTGAACTATGGCTCTGTGTAGTAAATGCTGCTCCATCTGAAAGCATGTGATGGAGATTTACTACTGATTACAGAACCGGCTTTACTGACGTGATGTGCATGACTATCGCATGCGATTTATCGTGCAGCCCTACATTCACCAATCATATGGTTTCAAAGCAGCTTTACAGAAAGTACAGCGGTGGCCAAAATGATTAGATCACTAGTATTTTCAGAAGGGTTTTAAGTCAGTTGTTTCTATCTTCTGCTGTAGTGTGTCAGCAGGAAATATCGGTTTACATTTCCAAACATTCATTTTGCCATTAATTGTAATAATCCAGTGAGATTTTTGTGCTCCACACAGAGATCTGATCTGATCATCATCCAGTCTGTCTGAACAAACTGAGACAGACTAAATCCAGAAGAACTGTCTCCAAGACGCTTCAAGAAAGCTGCCTGCAAAGCAACAGTACTGTTAAAAGTTTTAGGCACTTGTGTAAAAATGCTGTCAAAAATAATGTCATAAATAGATTTTCTTTATCAATGAACTTCTATTGACTAAATTAAATCAACATTTGGTGTGAGCATCCTTTGTGTTTTAAGCAGCTTTTGCCCTCTGTGCACTTGAGGATTTATAATGGAACAAATAAGCCCTAATATTAATTAGATAGTATTACTAGCCTCATAATAATAATAATAATAATCATAATCGCCTTACCATCGTCAAAGGCATCAGTCACAGGCGATATCTCTGACTATCATCGATACACGATACTATCATTTATCAGCACAACCCTATTTTGGACCCAGATGCATGAGCATGTCATTCATCACATCATTCTTACGCGGGACTCGTACCTGTCAGACGTGAGTCTGATTCTCTCTTCACTCCCCGAGTGAAACTGATCGTCTTTCTCATGGAAGTACGTCTCCACACACTGCTCCTCGAAATCATGCAGCTTCTTCTGGTCCTCCTCGGTCAAGAAGAGCTCTGAAAAACAGCAGGACAGTCAAAGCGCTGACAGAGCCAAGCAGAAGCGTCTGCACGAGTGGAGAGGTGCGTTACTTGGTCCGTAGGCGCTGCTGTCCTTCTTCCTCTTCCTGCAGATGGACGACAGCACAGACGCCACATGGCTGAACAGAATCAGCGGCGGCGGAAGGACGGGCTTGTCGTGGTACGCCATGATGAAGTGGTAACGCTGGTATTTCCACACCAGGTTGGATATGGACTTCACCTGCATGTAGACGTTACTGTGGAGAGTAGTAGTATATATTCATTTAATGCCATGTAGTGTTAAATTTGTTAACGAAAACTACAACCTGAATTCCGAAAATGTTGGGACGTTTTTCAAATTTGAATAAAATGAAAACTAAAAGACTTTCAAATCACAAGAGTCAATATTTTATTCACAATAGAACATAGAACATAAATGTTTAAACGGAGAAATTGTACACTTTTATCCACTAAATGAGCTCATTTCAAATTTGATGCCTGCTATAGGTCTCAAAAAAGTTGGCACGGGGGCAACAAAGGGCTGAAAAAGCAAGAAATTTTGAAAAGATTCAGCTGGGAGAACATCTAGCAACTAATTAAGTTAATTGACATCAGTTCTGTAACATGATTAGCTATAAAAGGGATGTCTTAGAGAGGCAGAGTCTCTCAGAAGTAAAGATGAGCAGAGGCTTTCAAATCTGTGAAAGAGTGCGTAAAAAGATTGTGGAATATTTTAAAAACAACAAAAAAAAATTATCATCATCTACAGTGCACAACATCATCAAAAGATTCAGAGAAACTGGAGAAATCTCTGTGCGTAAGGGACAAGGCCGAAGACCTTTGTTGGATGCCCGTGGTCTTCGGGCCCTCAGACGACACTGGATCACTCATCGGCATGATTCTGTCATTGACATTACTAAATGGGCCCAGGAATACTTCCAGAAACCACTGTTGGTAAACACAATCCACCGTGCCATCTGCTGATGCCAACTAAAGCGCTATCATGCAAAAAGGAAGCAATATGCAAAAAGGAAGCAAAAAAAAGGAAGCCCCTGTGGTCCAAAGCTCAATTCAAATGGACTGTTTCAAAGTGGAAAGTGTTCTATGGTCAGACGAGTCCAAATTTGACATTCTTGTTGGAAATCACGGACGCCATGTCCTCGGGGTTAAAGAGAAGGGAGACCTTCCAGTGTGTTATCAGCGTTCAGTTCAAAAGCCAGCATCTCTGATGGTATGGGAGTGCATAAGTGCATACGGTATGGGCAGCTTGCATGTTTTGGAAGGCACTATGAATGCTGAAAGGTATATAAAGGTTTTAGAGCAACATATGCTCCCCTCCAGAAGACGTGTTACTATTGCTATTACGTGTTGCTATCACAACAGCATGGCTTCGTAGTAGAAGAGTCCAGGTGCTGAATTGGCCTGCCTGCAGTCCAGATCTTTAACCTATAGAGAACATTTGGCGCATCATTAAATGAAAAAGATGACCACGAACGCTTCAACAGCTGGAAACCTATATCAGGCATGAATGGGACCACATTCCAACACCAAAACTCCAGAAACTCATAACCTTGTCTTCAAACTGTTTTGAAAAGAAGAGGAGATGCTACACCATGGTAAACATCCCCCCGTCCCAACTATTTTGAGACCTGTAGTAGGCAAATTTGAAATGACCTCATTTTATACATAAAATTTTAAAATTTCTCAATTTAAACATTTATGTTATCGATGTTCTATTGTGAATAAAATATTGGCTCATGTGATTTGAAATTCTTTTAGTTTTCATTTTATTCAAAAAAAAAAAAAAAAACATCCCAACATTTCTGGAATTCGGGTTGTATGACAAAAAATGTTAATTGACCAGCTTTTTTCCCATGACTAAGACGAGATGACAATAAGGTCAATAAACGATAACTGACTATACCAACATGCAATTTCATTGACGAAAAAAGACGAGACTAAAACTAGACTGAAATGTTTAAACTTGCAGTCGACTAAAACTTAATAGGATAAGGTTGACTAAATATGATAAAAACTAACAAGGACATTTAACACGGGACTAAGACTAAAATTGAAAATAGCAGACAAAATGAACACAAATGTCATCTCAGCATCTTAGGCGATTTTCATGGCAAAAACAATAAAAAAAAAATACAAGTATAACAAATGCAATAAAAACTAGCAAACAAACAAACACGTTATATTACACAAGATTTTTACATTAACATATGATAAAAATTCTAAAACTTTTACTGGCAAAATTATACAAAACTAAGTGAGTTCACTTCATAAACGAGTTTTCTACATTCATTAAAAGCTGGACAGTCCAATAAAATAGGTTTCGTTACTATGGAGAAACGGCACGGTCATTCTGACCAGCACCACAGACACAGTGTGAAGGGGTATGGGTCACTCACTTGAAGAAGGCGATGAGCAGGTTCACCATGAGAATATACTGGACAAACAGATAGACGGCCTGCAGCAGCGGCGTCAACCACACACCCGTCGCACACAGCGCCTTAGCGTGATCCTCGCTCGAGTTCGCACACACTGCACAACACACACACACACACCAAAAACCAAAAACTATTCAGACACCAGATATAACTTTTGAAGTTAAAGTTTGAAGGTTTTTAGTTTGAAGTTTAACCCTCTGGGGTCGGCTGTCTCGCCAACGAGACAAGTCCTTTTTTTTTTTCTTAGTGCAAAAGACACTAAAAATACTCTGTTGATTTTGGTCACACAAATAAGTGTTATACATCAATCGAAACTGTGAAGTGTCTTTGTGGTTTTGGGAAAAAAAGAAAACAAACTGCACGCGCTCCTTGTCTTCTCAGTCTCCGCGAACTGCTTTTTGAAACACGTCACTAAAATTAACTGTATCTCAGCAAATACTCAACACAGAAACATGGGAGTTATATCTATAGAAAGCTTGAAGTGTCTACTTTTAAATGAAGTAAGTCTTATCGAAAACATTCTGTGACGTAATCCGTATGAAACCAACACAGTGTTTAGTCTTTCCCATCTAACTCATTATCACTAATGCAATCCTGCCCCCTTGCGGCTCGCGCCGTTCATATGTAAATAACCACGTGAGCCGCGTGCACGTGGACATGCCCAACATAAACAGACTCAGGAGGTCACCCATCGCAGCTACTGTTAAGATTCTGGAAGAAGACGCACTGAGTAAAGGCTGGATTTCCCTCAAAATATGAGCAAGAGTTCATCCAGAAGAGAAGATCGATCTGATGAGTAAGTAATGTTTCTTTTTTGCATTAGTTAACGTCTTGTGACAAACTTGAACACGTTTAGTTGGGCTTTTCCCAAATGACAACATGTTGAATGCTACGCATCTAAGAATGTTTAGAAGAATGTTTAATGTTCACAAATAGATTTAATAGCGTGCTAAACAATAATAATTAGTTTCTCAGATATAAAACATAATTTTTTATAGTACAAAGTACATCCTTTTATAGTACAAAGCATGAGTGAGTCTATGGCTACAGCATCATATCATAGGCTACTATAAAATCATACATACTAGGCTATATGATTACAAAATCATAGTTGTTTTTTTTCCCAAACTGTAATTCCAAACTACAATGTTTGAATTATAGGCATTTTATTGTATTTAAATTTATTACCGCGCGATGATGTTTTCATGCTCTATATAAAACAAAAGTAATATGAGAGTACATTGTAACATGATGAATGCTACGAGTCCAAGTATGTTTAGAACATGTTTATGATCAATAGCCTACACTGTTCAAAAATAGATTTTAATAACGTGCTAAACAATAATAATTAGTTTCTCAGATATAAAATGTTTTTTTTTTTGCTTTACGATAGTACAAAGCATGCGTGTGTCTATAAAACCTGTATATATATATATATATATATATATATATATATATATATATATATATATATATATATATATAATGTATGACAAACATGCAAAAAAATCAGGAAGGGGGCCAACACTTTTTCACACCACTGTGTGTGTGTGTATGTATGTATGTATATGTACACACATATATATATATATATATATATATATATATATATATATATATATATATATATATATATATATATATGCTCCTGATATTAACATGCTCACAAATGTTTGTTTTGGTTGTTTGTATTTTATTGAATCCGATACCTGAACCACAGATGAATCCTGATGACTTTCTTCAAACTGTTTTCCTCTAAGAGCGCTGTACCAACATCAGATGTTCAACTACATTGATATTCTATGGTAAAACAAGATCCTTGACTACTGATTATGTTTTTTTTCTTCTTGAATCCATGGAAAGAAGCAGAAACACTTAAATAACACACGTATATATCAGGTATGATTTGCTTGTTTCACTTGTTGAACAGAATCTGTTTCAGGAATGACTCCAAGTCTGTTCACATCTCTGTGGTTAGATCAGTGTTCACAATAATGTGTCTTTGACCTTCATTATGTATGTTTTGATTGTTTTTCCAAGAGTTTGGCTGTGTAATATTCATAAAGAAATAGAAGCTTATTTTTATAAACATTTTTCAGAATCAGAATCAGCTTTATTCACCAAGTGTGTGCAAGCACAGAATTTGTTGTGGTTTTTAGGAGCTCTTAGTACACATACATATATATATATGAGAACAGAAAAGAACAATTAGATAAGCTAGACTAAAGAAAAATAAATAAATACTAATAATAATGCTGTATATATATCTGGAACGGAAGATTTATGTACAGATTTGTGCATTATTTACTGTACAGCTGTATAAAAAATATGCACATGTACTGTATTTACATATTTTTAATTTCATTTCATTGTTTTCATGTAATGGTGTTTAAGCAGATCAAAATCTCATGACTGAAATCCAAGATTTTAAAGGCAGTCCAACAAACATCTGATGTAGGAATGCTTTTTACATCATATTTTTTCATGTTGGAGTGAGAATTTGAGGGTTTTAAAAGTGTTTGATTGATGGTGTGTAAATGTTATGAAACAAAAATAAATAATTGGGCTGGATTTTAGGTTAGAAGGTGTGAGCCGGACAGGTTTTGAGATTCACTGCAGGATAGAGAGATAATGCTAGTTACACCAACTTCTTCTGAAGCGCCATCCGTTAATTTGATAATGTAGGTGTGATCATGTGGTGAAGGGTTCAGTGCTCTGTGTGCGAGTCTCCAGGTGTTTACCGTCAATCTCGTACGCGTAAACTTCACCGTACATCATCCAGTACGGCTGGAACACCACATCTTTGGCCAAAGTCCACGAAGGTTCCTCGTTTGGGTACAGAATGGCTTTACGAGGAACCCCATAACTCAGCAGCACGACAGCCATAATGACCACGATGTAGAACATGTTGGCCACCTGCGGACGATCAGAGATGTTTCAGTCAAAATAAAAGCTTAAAGTGCAGCATGAATTGCACAGTGCAATTGTTTTATGGCTTCTTCTGTCATTATTGTTTCTATAATTATTCTATTCTGATTTGTTTGGCTTTCTAAAACACCAGCGTGAATGTAATTTAGACACAGTATACCACAAATAAAAATAGGGTTGAGTCCCCTTTAAAGTTCAGGTGCAAATCAATTCACTGACTTTTTTCTGACTTAAGGTTTCTTAAAAAAAAAAATTATATATATATATATATTTTTTTTTAAGAAACCATATATATATATATATATATATATATATATATATATATATATATATATATATATATATATATATATATATATATATATATATATATGCGCTGTATATATAAAAATATATAAATACATACATTTTATATATATAAATTCCCGATTCTTCATGTCTTTTTTTTCCTTTTTAAATATCGCAATAAATATCATATCGTGGACTTCATAGTGCAGTAATATCGTATAGTGAGATCTGATATCGTTACATCCCTATCAGAGTCACTGAATGACCGTTCCCTCACCATCTTCCCGATCATCATGACGTATGGCCCGGCATGCTGATTGACAGCCAGGATATCCAGCAGACGCACATACCAGAAGATAATGTTCAGACAGTAAACGATCCGGCCCGCGATAAACACGTTCCCCGAGCCGAAGCGCAGGCCGAAGCCCACGAAGAACATCAGGAGCGCCAGAAAATCAGAAACGTTGAAGTAGTCACTGAACCAGACTTTAATCTTCTGACTGATTTTGCCTCCTTCAGACATGAACATCTAGAGAGGAAACACAAAGGTACTGATGATGACACATGAACACGTAACACACCTGTGTGACCTCTTGACCCTGGCGTCAGTCACATGACCACAGGAGAGCGCAGCTGAACTACTTCACACCGCTTTATTATTTGTAACAGAACAAACTATTTTTCACTAATTATACATATAAAATGTTGGAATTAAAGAAGACAGAATAAAGACAATTTATTTACAATTCTGACAATGTCAATAAAATTCAAGCATATAATCAAATAAAATACTAAAAATGAAAAATAAATGATTATTGTTCTCTAGCCACTAGTGGTGCATTGGCTTGCTCTTTGTGTTGGATACATAAAATATAAAACCCATATTTATCAAATAAAAATCAATGAAATGATTAAATGTGACAGGACCACAAAACCAGTCATAAAGGTCAATTTTATGAAATAAGGCACAAGATGTTTTTCACATCTTACTCCTCTAAACTGTCAACGACGCTCTAAAATCTGCAGGAAACGCAAATGTAATGACTTTACCTGCAGAGCGTGTGTTTGAGTCAATCATCAGACGGCAGGGTTAAACGCTCAGCTGGATTGTAACGAATGCTGCTCAAATAATTAAACACTTCTGACATACCTCGTTAAAACATCTAAACACACAGACACAAACCTCTCGGATCTTCTCCACCGCCAGCGTGAAGATGTAAAGAATGACGACCCATTCCTGAGGAGACGGAAACAGCTCCATTCTCACCAACACCACGTATGAATACAGCATCAGGAAGCCGATATAAAAGAGCTAGAACACATAAAACACACAGATGATCTCTAAAAGAGCTCAGATCTCCTCATAATCACACACACAGCAGACCAGGTTCAGTCAAGTCACAATCAAGGCCTCAAATATACGGCCTGCAGTCATTAGACGCTAATATTAGAGCAGTGACTAATCACAGTCAAGAATAAGACACACAAGAAACACTCCATCACACAGCATTTATTCAGGGGTCTAGAAAATACACTATTTTTTCTGAAATCAACTTTTTTTTCTGGGTTCTGTTTTTTTATGATTTAATACAAATTTATCACAAAAAAAAAAAAGGTGGTAATCAAATTAATTTATAAAACTAACCTCATATTTTAAAATGTAATCAATTAAAACAATTCTATTTTTTGTCAAATAGAAGCACAATCGAGATTTACTGTGAAAACAGATTAAATAAATCTCGATAGTTTTCTATATAAAAATTAATAAATTGAATGAATAAAAATGTATAAATGTAATAAATTCTTATTACTTTGAATCGTAAAAAGTACTCTCTCAATCACAATATGAAGTTTTTTAACTCCGATAAAACAGATTTTTATTATGTTATCATGTTTTTATTGTGTGTTAGTTAGCTGTAATGTTGGTTATTTTTTAACCTAGTCAGAATAACCCAAGATTAGTTGTAATGCACAATGAAAAAGCATGATTTCTGAGAATTGTTCAAAACGGAGTTATCTGTTTTTGTAAATTAACTCTTCATATATTTCTGCCTTCATTTCATCGTAGGTTTTGTAGTGAAGAGCTTTGAGTTCCAGTGTGAACCCATTAACTAACTTCTTTTGATCCATTCATTCCAGATTCTGTGAAAATCTGCTTTATACAGTACGTTTTTTTATTATTTGCTTTAATATGAGTGCATTCTGTGATTCTGCATTTTCTGTGTCTGGTACAACTGCACAGTTGCTCAAAAAATAAATAATTTAAAAAGCTCACTCACCGCTGGTGTGATCAAAGAATGGCAATTATTCAGATCACACAGACAAAACAATCATTATTCTCTTTTCTGACAATCTTTAATGTTTCATCAACACATTCACCTCAAACCCTTCAGCTTGCATTAGACTCAACAGATGAATGATCAACCGCTGCAGCACACACACACACACTTGGCTCTGGTTGAAATGTCACTAGTGAACCTTCCACTAATTCTGTGATGTTTATCTGTGTTTAACGCAGCAGGTTTATGCAGGAACGAGTGTCTCTGATACTATCACATGGGAACAACAACCCAGAACACTTAAAGTGTTAGAAATCTCTCACACACTCACGCAGCGTGAGAAAGGAACCGTACGTACCGTGTTGAACCAGAACTTGGCGATCGGCGCGTGGTAAAAGGCGTAGAACTTGCGTGTGATGGGTAACCGGCGGGAACGCACATGCACCTCAGTTTCATTCTTCACATCCGCGTTCTCATTGGGACGGGCTTCCTTAAACACATCCTGACAGAAACACAGATCAGAGCAGCTTTTTATTTTTTACATTTCAAAATTCCATACTTTTCCAAACCTCTCAGTAGATTTTCAGACCATATTTAACATAAATGGATCATACAGCACTATTTTCAGCTTAATATTTGGTATATAGTACAGTCATCTGTAAATATTTTTATACATTGATTTTCTTTAAGAGACTTTTGCATGCACACAAGAAACTTTTTTCTGCCCTCGAGAGACTAATCATGTGCATGAGAATTTTTTTGCATGCTTAGGCATTACAATTTCTATATTTTATATAACCCTTTTCCTTTGTGCATCACTGCCATCTTAGTATGAATAAAGTGAGAACATGGATGCACATGAATTAATAGAGATCTACTTGCTCAATATTTGGCTTTCCTTATGATAGTACTTCTAATATCAAGGCCTAATGTCTGATTCAACATCCTCTGCAGCAGCAGAAAAACCATGACATGATGGCATAATACAGCTGTGTGCATTGTCTTATTTGTCAAGTTCAAGGATCTATAAAAAAAGACTGGTATTGTAAAAAAAAAAAAGTGTTCAAAACATGGATTTTGTTAGGGCAGTATATCATATTTCAAGGCCTTAGGTCTCTTTAATGCATATTCTGTGGTGAAATGGGCTGATAGGTTCAGTGTGCATCGTCCTATATGCTAAGTTTAATGGTTTCTCATGCACTCATAAAAGCAGGGCTCTACAGTGCGACCATTTCAGTCGCAAACTACTGCGTGCGACTATGAACAAATATTTAGGAGCACCAGCGCTGACCCGATCAGCATATTTGTGTTTGTGCTGAGGGAGCTTTAAATATTTCTAATGTACTTACGTGTTTTTGCAGCGTTGAGTAATGTATCACAGACGTATTCTCTCATTATAACAAAAAAAGAGTAGACAGTGTAAATAAGATTAATTGTGCAGTGTAAGGAGCTTCGTTGGTTATAATGGAGTTTTGTGAGATCGCGATGAACTAAGATGAGTGACAAGATGAGTGCACATGTGATATTGATTTAATACAACAGTTCATTAAACAAGAAGTTAATATTAAATGACTTATATTGTCTGACTACCTTATTTAGCTCTATTTCATCAACGAAAATAGTTTCAATTAAAGTCCCAGCCAAGCCGCTGCGCATCTCCATTCAAACACAGTGTTTCGTTTATGAATGAACTGCGTTTTTAATGATTCAATTACCCATTCATAAAGACAGCCACGTACTTCATTCCTGAATGAATCAGCTGTTCGAACAAATCAATTAAATGAATGATTCAGTGATAAAATCAGTGACATACCACCACCTACCGGCAGGTTTAGTTTAATTTTTAAAGTATCTTTTCTGTTATTTAAATCATTTAATATTTCTACATTCAAAATTGTATATTTAAAACATTAACCTCAACATGAATGTATGAATTTAATTGCACTCTGAGCCTCATTAAACATCTGGAAATACACCTACAAGCCACTTGTGTTCTTCTGTGCCACCTCTGTAGTACACATTCGACTTGTTTTTATGCAGTTGTTTTAATTAGAAATGATAAAAAGCTTATAAATATACAAATTTGACAAAAGATGGCATACTTTTAATAAAGTTAGAAAATGCCTTTACAAAGATAAAAACAAAATTCCCCTGTAAATCACTTTGAGGAGTCAAATATCACCTCGTAATGGGAAGGTTCATTTTTTCTCATAAATTTTCATTATTGATTTGAAGGTGCTCCTAAATATTTAAAATTAGGAGCACAAGTGCTCCTAAAAAGAAAAGCGTAGAGCCCTGAAAAGTGTGCATATTTTTTATTTCTGCAAAGGTCCTCAAGGCCTGGAAGTCATACGGTGCTGAGAAAAACGTGAGAAGAAACCCAAAACATATTGCATAATGAAAAAGTGCACCCTGAATTAATTCAGTTGTGTTTGATAATCACTAAAGAATCACTCAACAGCTGAAATGAAAACACTTCTTGTATGATAAACTTATTTTCATTAAATTCTTAATTTTCTATGATAAAAAAAAAAAAAAAAAAAAAAAAAAAAAAAACTAAATGGGGCAAAAGTCTGGAAATGCTAATATTTTTCCATACTTTTCCAAACGGCGTAGGAACCCTGTCTGTCAATCTGTGCCAGCGCGATTGTGCAATGAGAAAACACACGCTCGTGTAAACATTGACTGTTTCTGAGCATCAGCGATCAGAACGCCAGCATTAGTACACTTCAAGCGTGTTTAATGCTTCATCCGTACCATGGGGATGTCATCAGGCTTCTGCAGGTTGTGCTCGCTGTCCTCCATGCTCTGATGGGCGTCTTGCGACTGGGGAATGTGGGACATCTCTGCTTTGGTCTTGTACTCCAGCAGGAGGATGGCAGGAGGAACCAGAATGCTCAGGATCACCTGCAAACACACACACACACATCAGTCAGTCGATCTGCCTTGTACAGACGAGTCCTCTGCACAATCTGACTCTGCTGGAGCCTAGAATTAAACTGCTGCTTTCGTCTAGCCAGAGGAGAACAGAACACTATTTCCCTTTTTAATACTGTAAAGCTGCTTTGACACAATCTGCATTGTAAAAAGCCAATTTGTGATGTACAGTATATCTCTCCGAGTTTTCATTTTTGTATTTGGATTTTAAAACATCTGTATTAAATATATATATATATATTTTACATACCGCCCAGTGTTGTCCACCAAAAAAAAAAAAGTTTAAAAGTGTAACCATGTAAGACTATATATTATGTGCAAAAAAGGGTACAAATGACATTTCATTCTAACATTGTAACATTGCAATCTAAAAACAAAAGCAATGCTTTTAAAGCAGAAGTTAAATTCACTCAACTAAAAATGAAAAGAAATAAGAACAGAAGCATATTAGGCTATTCTGATTACCCATTACAGTCCTATCAATTCAAAATACACTTCAAATATACACTTACTTGTAGGATTAAAACTCTACATGTGTGACCCTGGACCACAAAACCAGTCATAAGGGTCAATTTGGGTAATAAGAGTTAAATAATAATAAAATAAAAATAAATCTCTCCATTGATGTATGGTTTGTTATGATAGGACAATATTTGTCTGAGATACAACTATTTGAAAATCTGGAATCTGAGGGAGCAAAAAAATCTGAATATTGAGAAAATGACCTTTAAAGTTGTTCAAATGAAGTTCTTAGCAATGCATATTACTAATCAAAAATGAAGTTTTGATATATTTACGGTAGGAAATGTACTAAATATCTTGATGGAACATGATCTTAATATCTTAATGATTTTTGTCATAAAAGAGAAATGTATAATTTTGATCCATACAATGTATTGTTGGCTATTGCTACAAATATACCTGTGCTACTGATGACTGCTTCTGTGCTGCACGGACACGTGTCACATTTATTGTCCAACTACAAATATTTCAGTGAAATGTAGGCTATATTTTGGTCAGAAGTATTGCGTCCCGTCTGTTTAGAGCACATGCATGCGACGCACTCGTTCACTGAAATCTGTGAAGTTTAGTGGAGATTCACGAAGAAGGCTCCTGCATTACTGACAGAAAAATGCTAATATTTCCATGACTTTCTAACATGTACCAGCAAAATTTCTCAATACCACAGCAGAATAGGGTTACTTATAGGCCTATAAGTAAAAGTTAAAAATAAAGTCCTCAAAAATAATTGAAAAATAAATAAACCGTCAGTAATACAATAAAAAAAATTGCTCTAAGTTTTGTTTAAGTCTGAAGTATTCAGATAGCTCTACAGAAATTGAATAATCAAATGTAAAATAAAACAGCAGTCATCACTGTAAGAATTCAGCTTGCTTTGTTTGTTGCAACTTTTCCCCTGAAAAAGTAAAGTAAGGGATTACTCTATTTTATTTCTGTAATTTAATTACAGTTATGTCTTATGTAATTGAACTTAATACTGTGTTTAGAACATTTATACATAATACAATAAAATAGTGGATTTAACAACAAAATTTAAAGTCTAACCTTAAAATGCATGCTTTTTATGAACCCTTCTCACTTTAAATACTTTGGTGAGTTATGAAGAATATTGGTAACACTTTAGTGTCTAGTTCTCACTATTATTAGCATGAATATTACTGTGATATTGGCTGTTTATTATTATTTAAAAACATATTAATGTTTTATTCTGCAAGGCATTATTCTAAATCCTTAATCTGACCCAATTCTTAAACTTAACTACTTTACTAAGTAATAATAAGCAGTAATTAGGAGGATATTGAGGAGAAAGTCATAGTTAATACCCTAATTTAAAGTGTGAGCAGAATAATTTTTGTAATTACTTGAAAGAATTAAAAAGAGGTTTCACGTCTATCCTTGTATCATTAACTTGTCAAGGTTTTAGATTTAGAATGTAATTAGTAATTTATTACTTTTTTAGAGTAACTTCCCCAACACTGCCAACAATACATTGTATGGATCAAAATTATACATTTCTCTTTTATGCCAAAAATCATTAGGATATTAAGATCATGTTCCATGAAGATATTTAGTAAATTTCCTACCGTAAATATATCAAAACTTCATTTTTGATTAGTAATATGCATTGCTAAGAACTTCATTTGAACAACTTTAAAGGAGATTTTCTCAATATTTAGATTTTTTTGCTCCCTCAGATTCCAGATTTTCTAATAGTTGTATCTCAGACAAATATTGTCATATCATAACAAACCATACATCAATGGAAAAACTATTTTAGATGATGCATAAATCTCAATTAAAAAGAAACTGACCCTTATGACTGGTTTTGTGGTCCAGGGTCACATATCTGGACACACATAGCCCTACCTTGTACCAGGAGTTCTTGCGCATGTTCAGGCGGCCCATCCACATGTCGGAGAGCAGCATCTGTGTGCAGGTGTGAGCCACGAATGGCCGGAGGCGCGACGACACGGCCAGCTTCAGACAGGTGGAGTTGCTCCAGTTCTTCAGCTCGTACGTCAGC
Organism: Barbus barbus; assembly: GCF_936440315.1. NCBI lineage: Eukaryota > Metazoa > Chordata > Actinopteri > Cypriniformes > Cyprinidae > Barbus > Barbus barbus. The sequence goes on from NC_136750.1 coordinate 30,483,850, forward strand.
AGCTTCATGGCCATCGTCTCGTCTTGCCTGAACGACTGCTCCAGCAGATCCACCGCCAGCGTGCCGAACTCACTGAGCACAGACACAAACACGCTAGAAAAACCCTCACACGGCTTCAGACTCACTCGGACACTGAACAAGAATCAATTTCATTTGTTTGTTTTTGTAAAATGGTGCTTTCTGCTACTATCCACACATGCAAAGTTGTTTGATAACATAACTGCAATAAAGTAATAGCCTAGTTAACAATTACTTGTTTACATAGGATACATCTATAAAGCATTTGTTATTAGTGATGTCAAACGATTAATCACATCCAAAATAAAGGTTTTTGTTTACATAAAGTGTGTGTGTACTGTGTATGTTTATTATGTATATATAAATACACACACATACAGTATATATATTTTGAAAACATTTACACGTATTTACTTGTGTATATTTATGTTCATATAATTTATATTAAATATATAAACAACATTTTTCTTAAATATATGTGCACGAGTGTTTGTATTTATATACATATACACAGGACACACATATAGTTTGCATCAATTGTTTTCCTGTTTATCTCAGTGAAGCTGCTTTGAAACTATGTGTATTGTATAAAGCGCTACAGAAATAAAGATGACTCACTTGGAATACTCCTTCAGATCCTCGGAGGTGTCATCCACCACGTCGCTCTTCTTGGCCTCGTATCCCATGGAGCGCAGCAGCTTGCAGGCCACCAGCGCTTTGGCCATGGACTCCTCGCCGTGCTGCCAGAAGAACAGAGACATCTTCTGCCGCTTCATCAGCACGGCCCACACCAGCAGCTCGTTGAAGGGGTACGGGAAGCGGCGCGTCTCCGGGTCGTCGATGTCCACCACCTCCTCCTTACTCTTCTTCTTCTGCTGCTCAGAGACCGAGTCCAGCTGAGGAAGACACACGCACTATTAAACACATGCTGTAAGAGATGCGACAGACAAACACTCGTCTTACCCTGGGTTTGTAGGGCTGCGCCGTGTTGATGAATTGATTGTGTCGCGTCTTCTCTTTTTTATCTGCTTGGATGCTGAAGGACTCGTGGGAGCTGCCGGCCGTGTGTCGACCTGACCGCTGACAGACAGAACCACAGACAGATATAGAGATAAACAGACAGAAAGAACAACAGATGGACAGAACGACAGACACACAGATGGACAGACAGACAGACAAACAGACAGACAGACAGACAAACAGACAAAGACAGACAGACAGACGGACAAGCGAACAACGACAGACAGACAGACAGACAGACAGACAACGACAGACGGACAACGACAGACAGACAGACAGACAGACAGACAGACGGACAGACGGACAGACAGACGGACAACGACAGACAGACAGACAGAAAGACAGACGGACAAAATGACAAACATACAGAACAACAAACACACAGATGGACAGACAGACAAAGCCTTAGATCTTTCATTCTGATCCGACTAATTATTCAATAATAATTAAATTAAATTAAAATGCATCATTTTATAATAAGAAGAAACACTGAAAAGATTTTAAAATATTAAGGGAAAAAAAACGTTTTTATCCACATGTGATGTAACCATTAACCGGCATCAGAGAATCATGAACATGCAAAATGTGTTATTAAATTATCAAAAAATTGAATTAATCTCAAAATCTTCAAGGAAATATTTTAGTACATATTTCGGCTGACAAACACATTTGAGAAGCGCGGCTGGTTTACCCGGCTGTTCCCGTGCAGGTTGTTGTAGATGATGCGGAAGCGTTTGCGTGTGTAGTTGCACCTGTACGTTCCTCCCATCAGATACTCGATCACCAGACCCACATCGATCAGCGTGATCTTATAGTTGGGTGGGAGGTTACCCTACCAAAACAACACAAGGGAATAAAACTCAGACGGACTGCAGTCTGGCGTCAGACACTCGAGCATCAGTCCAGCAGCTTTACCTGTTTGACATCCCTCACCAGGTGATAGAGCGTCGGATTGGTTGGAGTTTGTTTCTGTGAGAATAGAAATGTTCAGATTTTACCAGTTTATGCTCAGCGCTTGAGAAGCAGTGTGTGTGTACTGGTTTAACTATACGAAATGTCCTCACTTATGACAACCCACTAGTAAGGACATTTGACTAGCCTCACTAGTTAAAAAGGCTTATAAATCAGCCAAAAGATGTTTTGATGTAGATCAAGTTTCTGTGACGGGTAAGTTTAGAGTTAAGGGTCAGGTTAGAGTATAGAAAATATCATTAACCTGATAGAAAATCAATGGAAGTCTATGCAATGTTCAATAGAAAAACAAACATGAGTACCGTGTTGTAGAGCTCCTCGAGACGCGTGATTGTGAGGAACCGGTGCATACTGACGCCATTCTCTATCAGGAGCTTAACGAACTCCACACGGTCCATCACCAATGCATCCAACATCGCCTGCTCGAGGGAACCCACCTACACACACACACACACACACACACATCAACATACACATATACACACACACACACACATCAACATACACATATACACACACACACATCAACATACACATATATACACACACACACACACACACACACACACACACATCAACATACACATATACACATACACACACACACACACACCAACATACACATATACACACACACACACACACACACACACACATCAACACACACACACAAACTTTAATACTTTGAATGAAAGAGATTGAGCTTTCATTCACATTGCACCAGTTCACCCAATAATCAACACAAGTAAATATTCTCACGAACGTCCTTTTTTTGTCAATACAATGTGTATCAATGGTGTCAATGAAAGTCATTGGCGTCCCATGTTGTTTACTTCCCAACATTCTTCAAAATATCTTCTTTTGTGCTTCACAGAATTAAAAGGTAAGTCTCTTTTGCTTCACTTTTGTTGGCTACTTTATTTTTCAACAGCAATATATCATTGATGTTCATCAAGTTATGATTTTCACAGGAAATAGTTTACAGAATATAAACATGACATGTTGAAGTGTCATGGTACTCGTTAGTGTATCAGAATGTGCTGAGAGGTCAGTAGGTCACAGTGAGTGTGTGTGTGTTTACTACAAACACAACAACTGTTTCTCTCTGTTTATCTGCACACAAACACACACAGATACGAACCAGCAGCTGTTGTCCGTAAACAAAAACATGATCTTTAGCGATGTCCACCCGATCCCACGCCAGCGTCAGGACCAGCTGATCGAAGGCTGACGCGTTTGTACCTGTGAACACACACACACACACACACATACGCGAGATGATGTCAGAGGAGAGGTGATTAAGTTTAGACTTTGATAATGTGTTTCTTCTCAAACAGCAGTAAATGTTTGAGCATCTGAACGTGTTTAATCTGCAGCAAACACCATATTTAGCCTCTGTGTGTGTGTGTGTGTGTGTGTGTGTGTGTGTGAGTGTGTGTGTGTGTGTGTGTGTGAGAGTGTGTTGGTTGCTGCAGTATCAGATTCACAGGTTTTACATGGCAGATACAGATTCAACATAGATGCATTTTATAAAATTCAACTTAGAAAAAGAATAAATTGTGACCCTGGACCACAAAACCAGTCATAAGGGTAAATTTTGTTAATGAACAAGCTTTCCATTGATGTATGGTTTGTTATGATGGACAATATTTGTCTGAGATACAACTATTTGAAAATCTGGAATCTGAGGGAGCAAAAAAATCTAAATATTGAGAAAATCTCCTTTAAAGTTGTTCAAATGAAGTTCTTAGCAATGCATATTACTAATCAAAAATGAAGTTTAGATATATTTACGGTAGGAAATGTACTAAATATCTTCATGGAACATGATCTTTACTTAATATCCTAATGATTTTTGGCATAAAATAAAAATCAATAATTTTGACCTTTGAGCAGAGCCTTCAGGATGGCCACATCGATGTCCTGATGGTCCTCCGAGCCCACAGGAAACACTGTGATCTGAAACACACACACACACACACACGAGGGTCAAACACTGACAGAACGTGTGTGTTGCTCATAAACAAGAGCTTATTGACCAAATTCTGAGTGTGTGACATCTGTGTATATATATGTTAGGGTTGTGCTGATAGACGATAGTATCGTAATAGTTATTAATATTATCATCAGGCTAGTAATGCTGTCTAATTAATAATAGGGCTTGTTTGTTGCGTTATATTTCTTTTTCTGCGTTTTTACAGTGTTGCACGTTATAACCAATCACACACGATTATGATGAGCTGATGAATGCAATGGCCAATCAGAGGCGTTCAGATGAGTCATCGCTAAACAGCGTTGTTTCGTAGTTGAATGCGCTCGCTCACTCACTCAATTCTGACTCATCATAAAAAATCTAAGTGCAGATGAACGTGTGATGCATGTCTAAGAGATTTATTCATCATACAGTGTAGATAGCTTCACTGATTATAACAAGAGCTTTTAAAATGTATAAACTCGTGCTACACTGAGCTTGTGATGATGTTCTTTGGTAATGTAAATGTTCTTTGCTCGTTTTCTGTAGCTGCTTTTTGAATGAATGAGGAAATGTAAGCATTATAATTAGTAACTTACAACATTTCTATTAATTCATGTTAAATACAAATTCAGTCTTATTAAAACATTGCTTTTAGCCTTATGCTGGAGTTGGTTGGCAATGAAACTAAATAAATTAATAAATAAAAGTAAATAAATTAGCACAATAATATCGTGTATCGGTAATCTCACAGGCTGACGATAGGACGATATGAAAATTGAGCATATCGCCCAACACTAATGTGTGTGTGTTTATTCACCAGCTCTTTGTTCTTCATGCACTCCATCAGCGTCTGGAAGAGATGCAGAGCATCGCTCTGACTAAAGTTGAACGTTTTCTTGATTGTCGCAATGATGTCGGCCTCAACTCCATCAGGCAGTGCTCTACACACACACACAAACAAACAAGGGTTTTGTCTTGACTCAAGGTCTGACTGTAAAGCTAATATTTCTACAAACGTCGTGTGTGTGTGTCTGTGTTTGTGTGTGTGTGTGTCTGTCTGTGTTACCCGTCCTGCTCCGTCTGCTTGTGTACGTAAGCCAGTATATCAGCGGCGCGTCCCGTTCCCTCACACACCACCACCGGCACCGGCGGACTCTCCTGAAGATACTCCAGCACCGTCAGGATCACGTTTGGACCTCCTTCAAAGATCAGAGCCACAACCGGAACGCCCTGACCAATGCCTGCGCAAACACACACACACACACACACACATATATATATACACACATACATATATATAAATAAATAAATAAATAAATAAATAAATAGCATTTGTACCATTTTGATCACTGAGCCTTGCACTGATGTTATTTCTGATTTTAATCGCTCTAATGTCATTCTAACATGTGATTTGTGATGTGATTATTTTATTTATTCCCTTTTTAACACCGTGCCAGCATCAAGGCTATTTTCATGGCGATCTCTGAATAAATTACAAAGTATACAATTAACAAAAGGTTATAAAAGACATTTCAGATGTACACTAGACAAAAATTCTAAAATGCATTCAGGTGATACATTTTTAAATAAATCAGTTAAACACGCCTCTGAATAAAACCGTTGTCTATTTACATTAAAAAAAGGGAAGTGATGTGTGGCCAAGTATAGTGACTCATACTCAGAATTTGTGCTCTGCATTTAACCCATTCAAGTGTACACTCAGTAGTGAACATACACCCGGAGCAGTGGGCAGCATTTATGTTGCGGTGCCAGGGGAGCAGTTGGGGGTTCAGTGCCTTGCTCAAGGGTCTCACCTCAGTCGTGGTATTGAGGGTGGAGAGAGTGCTGGTTATCCACTCCCCCCACCTACAATCCCTGCCGGACCTGAGACTCGAACCCACGACCTTCAGGTTACAAGTCCAACTCTCTATCCATTAGGCCACGACTGCCCCAAAAACAGTACAATCCAATAAAATGTCATTTTAGTTTGGCAAAAAATAAATATCCATATGTAAATCTTGTATGACCTAAAAGACATCTTGTAAAAACAACTTGGTCATACCTAGATTTAAAATTAGTAAAAAAAAAAAAAATCTTACACTAGGATTTGTTTTTATATAGCTTATTTTCATGACATTTATCCCATTCCATCTGCCACATGTCATTAATATAAGAGTTTATCACAGGTTTGACATCACAAAAAGGAATTTAACACTCGGATATATTCAGTTTGAGTGCTTCTTTTGCAGTGATATCTGTTTTCTCATTACCAGAAAACCCCATATGACCTGGAACCCAGAAGAAGAAAATACTGAAGTCTGCTTTGGCTAAAATCTTTGTAATTATGGAAAGATCAGTCTTGATCATTCTAACAGTCTGAATGAAGAACTTCCTGCTGCTGGTGTGAATAACAATGACTGCAGGATATTAGATGCTTACGACCAACTGTGTGTGTGTGTGTGTGTGTGAGAGAGTCTCACGGGCGTGGATTCTCTGCAGGTTAATGTGTTTCTCCAGCTCTCTCCTGAGTCTGACTTCAGCTCCATATTTCCCGACTGTCCCATCATCCACCAGGATGAAATGAGAGTGGAAGTTATTCAGCACGTTGAGTTTACTGAGAGGATTCAGCAGGGTTTGGTACGGCGCTACAACCTGAACACAAACAAACACAACGATTTCATACAGAAGCTTATGATTTGAAATACCAATTTATTTCTGATTTGAGGTACAGAACTTTGTTCATACTGTCCCAGCATTTGTACACGACCATTCAGGGGTTTAGGGTCATTAAGATTGACTAATTTGTCTGAAAGAAGTCTCTTATGCTCATTAAGACTGCATTTGTTTGATCAAAAATACAGTAAAAATGTTAAATATTATTACAATTTAAAACAGCTGTTTTCTATGTGAATATTGTAAAATGTAATTTATTCCGTTGATGAATTTTCAACATCATTACTCCAGTCTTTAATGTAACATGATCCTTCAGAAATCATAATAATATGCCGTTTGCTTTTCAAGAAACAGAACTGGTCGAGTGCAAATAAAGGTCAAAATTGGGCCGAACGCATGTGTGTTTGTTATAAATGCGACCTGTGCTGACAAAATGAGTAAAAATTTGCACATTTTCAAAAATTTGTTATTTTTATTTTCACATTCTCCATTAAAACACCTTCAAAATTATATATGACTTGTTGGGATCGGACAAAAAAATGCTGTTTGAAGGCGATAGTCAGCAGATCTGATTTAGAGAAAAATCAAGTTGAAATTTTCAGAAGATTCTCAAGGAAAATCACCAAGTTGCATATTTTCCTCCAATTCCTTTCCTTCCTCACATTGAGACAGATCTATATTAAGTCCTACTGTAATGCATGGATCAAATATAATGTTACACATCCGATTTTTCCACAAGACAAAACAGATTATGTTTGTGTGAATCTCATCGAGACATATTTCGCAATAATGTATTTTATAGGGAGACTGTACGTCTTATGCACGCTCTTTGCAAATATCAGTCAGCGCGATTGTTTTGTTTTCATCAGCATGGGTTTGAAAATCATATTTCACTGGTTTGGACTCATGTCATTGAGAATTCAATATGAATATTCACAAAGCTGGAATGCTGTGCTTAATTGCAACAATAGACTTGTGTTGAGAAGCAGCAGCAGTCATCCAGAAGTGAGCGGAGAAAAAGGTCCTCCTCTCAGAAAACGTTCAAAGAGAGAGAATTTTAGATGTTTAATTACTATTTGAAGCATTGGGATCATTAGAAGAGGGCTTAATGAACTCATTTTTGTGAAAACCGTAAAAATTCGACCAAAATTTAAATTTTTCACTGCTTTTGCCTGTAGCTCAAAATTAGACCGAGTGCATTCACATTCATTTTGCCGGCACGGGTCACAAATGATTCTTACGTCTCTTCCGATGAGGTCGTTCCTGTTTTCGATCACTCCCCAGGGTGCGATTCCCACCGTACAGATTTTCCGAGCCGATCTGGACATATGCTCCTTCAGAGCGTCACCCACATGTTTGGCCACACCTGGAAACGCAGTGGAAAAACACCTACAGTCAGTGGTTTACAGTGACCGTGACCCTCAAGGGGTCGTGACCTCTCTACATGTGTGTGTGTTCAGCAGTGTGTGTGTGTGTAGAGGCACTGTGAGTGTGTAAACACTAATAAGGTGTATCGACCTGATCTTTAAACTCAAATGACTGTCATTATGATAATCAAGTTAATCCTGTAACTGCCGCTGTGAGAACACACACACACACACTTGCTGAGTCTGCCGTCTGTACAGCAGGTAGAGTGTCTGGTGCTGCCCGTCTCTACCCATGATACACTAGTAAAGATTGTGTGACCTGTGTTGACCCCTCCGGTCAGGATCCAGGCCCCAGTGGTGACAGCAGCTTTGATCAGTCCTTTTCCCACCACCTGTTTGATCCGTGGATGCAGGTCGAAGTTCTGGATTCCCCCGTGAACGCTGATGACGATCTTTGGCAGCTCCATCTGCCATTCCTTCAGCATGAGCCTCAGGATGGCCTCCGGACGGGAGTCATAGGACAGACGCACATACTGCAGAGAGCAGAGCAGGACATAATTAACCCCAACCAATCAGAACACTGCACTGACTGACATCATTAACCCCGTAAAATCAGAACACTGCACTGACTGACATCATTAACCCCGTCCAATCAGAACACTGCACTGACTGACATAATTAACCCCAACCAATCAGAACACTGCACTGACTGACATCATTAACCCCGTAAAATCAGAACACTGCACTGACTGACATAATTAACCCCGTCCAATCAGAACACTGCACTGACTGACATCATTAACCCCGTCCAATCAGAACACTGCACTGACTGACATCATTAACCCCGTCCAATCAGAACACTGCACTGACTGGCATCATTAACCCCGTCCAATCAGAACACTGCACTGACTGACATCATTAACCCCGTCCAATCAGAACACTGCGATGAGTGTTATTGAGAATCATTCTGAATATTCTGTGTGTGTGCATGTGTTCAGACCTTAGCTCTGTACGAATGGGATCCTCCCTGGAAGTTGATGACTCCGTAAGCATCAGTGGGACTCTCCTCTGTGTGCTTCTCCACTGACCACTGCTCTAGATCGGACAGCTCTCCCTCGGTCAGACGCACGTCTGAGTATTTCACTGCCAGTGTGGCGGTGAAGCCCACGTGCTGCCGAACCAGACGCCCGCAGCAGCATCTATAAACACACACACACACACCTGTCAGTACACACTCCATCTGAACACCTAGACAGTCTCAAACGTTGTGTTTCATGACACTCACCGCACGAGCTGCTGACAGATTTGGCATCCTGGGAGGCATCTGCAAAAAACAAACAGAAGTCTTATTAGAGGGAAACCAGGGCCCGTATTCATAAAACATTTTCTTACCACTAAAAGTTCTCCTAAATAGCAGTAAAAGTTTTTAGCAAAGAGTTTTCCTATTCACAAAGCTGCTGAGACAAACATTTACTAAGGAATAGAGAGAAGTCTTAAGATCAGAGTCAGGGGGCGGGGTTTACCTCATTGCTATGGATGATGTCAGCATGCTTATTAACTATGCACACAGTGATTGGCTGATCTCTGTCAGAGATTTATTCATATAAATATTGCAGAGCGCAATGTTATGCTGCCATATTCAAATAAAGGTTAAAAAAAAAAAAAGTTAATTGCCCCATTCAAATAAAGATTATAAAATGCTGGCTAAGTGTCACTAATTAAACAAGTATATGTTCAGCTAATTGTCAGCCTCTTACATGTATGCTTCTCATAATTAGTGAATATGCATATGAACAGCCTTTTATTTAACAGAGTAGAATAATCATGGCTGATAGTAAGACATGCAAACGTCATGCTGTTGCACTTGAGCTTGATTCAGTCCCACCGGCGATGTTTGGACTTGTGGCACAAATGCTGCAGGATGATGCAAACTAAAGTTTGAGCCTTTAATAATAACATGCCGTACCTGTGTGGGTCCTTTGACACGGGCAGTATATAAACACATTCCCTCTTGGTGAAACTGTGTTCGATCCAGGACTTCTGGGACTGCAGAAGAAAAACAGGATCAATAAAGCAGCAGCTCATTTCAGACGATGGCATTTCACACTGAAAACATTGCATTTAAGTCTCGAGACTCTCGACTCTTTGTGACATTCATCTGATGCTGAATTAAATACACGCTGCTCGTGGTTGGTGTGAAATGAGCCATTGAAAAGCCAAACTACAACATTAAAGTCTAAATACAGATTTTGCACCAAACTTCAAGGACATTGCACAGAGGTAACAAAAATATCCTTAATCATCAATATACAATACATTTATATTGTCATGAACTTCACAGGTCCAACAAAATTACTAACAGAATATGGGCTGAAGAGTAAAATGTTGTACAAACATGAACAGCAGGAGTGATTTACTGTAGAGTTTGACTGGACAACTGACCGTAGACATTTATTTTGCTGTTCTTGCATAATTATATGTTTGGTCAAATGTTTTTATTTGTATTTAACACTGTTGTTCTCCAGTGTTGTGGGTAACACATCACAAGTAACGCAAGTTATGTATTCAGAATACTTTAAGTAACTAATAAAGTAACATTACTTTTTAATTTAGAAGGAATTATCTGAGTTACTTTTTGACTGACAGCTCGTGTTGAGAGAAGTCATGAGTAAGTGCAGAGACTCTGTGTAGTAGTTCGACTAAATATGAACGTTTACTCATCTCACCTGCACAAAAACAGATTCAGTGTTCCTCAAAATGAGAAAAACAGTCAAATGCAAACTCAGAATATTATACAAACCTGCAATAAATAATACAAATGTGTATTTAATACCATTTTATTAACCAATGTCTTTGCTGCTGACCTTTGATGATCCAATTCAGCCATACTAATAAGCAAAAATGACGTGTTTGATTGTAGTTATTGCTTTCTTCTCCTGCGTCATATTCTTCATATGATTAGTTTGAGCAGCTTTTACATTTGTAAAATAACTTTTTTATATTAAAAACAAACAAGCAAGCCCTGCCCAGATTTAAAAAGTAACTCAAAAGTAACGTAATTAGTCACTTTTGTAAGGACAATGCAATATTGTAACGCATTACTTTTAAAAGTAACTCTCGCCAACACTGGTTGTTCTCAGCAGTCTGAGAGCCATCAGAACAGAACCGGAGTGAAAACACAAGCCGAGAGCATCTGTCTGACAGAAGACCAAAGCAGAGTCCTGACGGACGAGTCCAGGCTTCAGCCGAAGGGTCCGCAGGGGTCCGAATAAGCTGCAGTTTCAGATAAAGCTCAACATTCCTGTGAGAAACTCAAACTGCAGCTCAAAGCAATCAGACATGGCCAGATGAACATTCAAACGCTGATGTGGTGTCATCCTAATCATGGGATTCTCATCAGCTAAAAGTAATTAGGCTTTTCATGACACCAAAATGTTAAAACTCAATATCACCGAGTAACTACCTTTAGTTGCCAAACATCTAACGTCACCCGCATAAATGTGACCCTGGAGCACAAAACCACTCAAAACTGTGAAACTGAGATGTATACATCATAAATAAGTTTTCCATTGATGTATGGTGTGTTGGGATAGAACAAGACAACAACAGTAGTTAACATTTGAAGCGGTTGTCTTACGACAAGAATGCATTTTAGTTTCAGGACAACTTTGATGAAAGGTTTTGATCCACTTCAGATGTTGACTAGTATATTAGAAAATCTGGAATCTGAGGGTGCAAAACAAATATTGAGAAAATCTCCTTTAAAAATGGTTCAAATGAAGTTCTTAGCAATGCATATTACTTTGTTTTGATATATTTACAGTAGGAAATTTACTAAATATCTTCATGGAACATGATCTTAATATCCTAATGATTTTTGTCATAAAAGAGAAATGTATAATTTTGATCCATACAATGTATTGTTGTCTATTGCTACAAATATACCTGTGCTACTGATGACTGCTTCTGTGCTGCAGGGTCACATAAAACCACATAAAGTTTATTTCCTTTATTCCTACAGGGCTTTATACAGATTGTGTTGTGAAATGAAACGGACTGACTGATTCTAACCTTCAGCCGTATCTGCTAAACTACCATTTACATCAAGACTGCTGGTTAAACACTAATCATGAGGTTTACAATAATAACTATAGAAACAAACACTAGATTACTACCTTACATCTGATTTAAAGATCCACCCAGAAAGAGACCAGCTTTATAAAGTTCATCTTCAGCTGTTATTTACAAGCAGGAAAGTCTTCAAAGATGTGATGAAGCTCTGAAACTTCATCAAACTTAGTGACTAGCTCCTTCTTTAGCCTTAAAACCTGTTTCAGTTTCTCATTGGACTGATATAAACCTGTTACGGCAATAGTGATCTAGACACGATCCCCTGGAAATCACAGAGCAGCCAATGAAACTGAAGCTTGATTCTGAGAAACTCTGCGAGCGAAATATTCATCAGGCGTCAGCGACTGATGTCTATCGTCACATCTATTATTCTCAGTTTACCCAAAAATGAACACTTTCATCATTTACTCCACCCTCGTGACTTTTCAAACCTGTATGACTTTCTCCAGGTGAATAGTTTGAAGACCCCACTGACTTTCAGAGGCATGCTTCAAAATATCTGAAGTTGTTCTCCACTGAAGAAAGAAATTCAGGTCTGGAACGACATGAGGCAGAGCGAGCCGTACCTTTAAAACTGAGCTCCAGCAGCAGTCCGACGGATTTAACACCAGGGATTTTTAATTAAATTTCCCAGAGTTCCTTTCTATTCCCAGCCCGAGCTCACAGCAGCCCCCCTGCGGCGTCCGAAGCGTCCGGCGAACACAGGCGGAGTACACACATAATTGAGCAGAAACACTGAAAGCCATAAACACACTGAGACGGGGTCCGTCTACCTCAAACTCCTCATCTTCATCCTTCTGACGCAGCAGCGAATACAGAAACATCACCAGATGCGCTGAGACAGAGAGAGACCGCAGGACTAGTTAGAGCTAAACTGCGTGCCTCAGCAAAAGGTCGTGACGGCCGTGATGAATGTTTCTGACCGAGAACAAGAATATTAGAGAGAGAGAGAGAGCTTACTGTGTATGCAAGTCTCTCACTGGCACAGATCGTGTTGTGATTGCAGCAGGGCAGATCAGCGTAAACATGTGTTTACACCACAAACAAACAAAAGCTTTATTTTATAACATCCTACAGAAAACAACTAACCAGAATGAGCCACAGTAACTCATCCGCTCCTACGCTGCTGCTGAGAAACTCATGCATCTGGCAGATGCTTTCATCCGAGCACTGAATTCTAGGTACAGAGTCCATCTGATCCGATCATGCATTCACTGGGAATCGAACCCATGACCTACTGCTACAGCACAGAAAAACCTAAACGAATCCGGTGAACAATATCTGAAACCTTACGCTACCAGTCAGAAGTTTTGAACAGAAAGATTTTTTAAAGACGTCTCTTCTGCTCACCTGGCCTGCATTTAATTGATCCAAAGTACAGCAAAAGCAGCAAAAACTGTGAAATATTATTACAATTTAAAATAAGTGTTTTCTATGTGAATATGTGTTAAACTGTAATTTATTTCTGTGATCTTTAGCTGTATTTTCAGCATCATTACTGCAGTCTTCAGTGTCACATGATCTTCAGAAATCATAATAATATACTGATTTACTGCTCAACAAACATTTCTGATTATTATCATCATCATCATCAATATTTAAACAGTCGAGTACATTTTATCAGGATTATTTGATGAATAGAAAGATCCAAAGATCAGCATTTATCTGAAATAAAAAGCTTTTGTAACATTATACACCATCTATACCATTCAAAAGCTTGGAGTCAGTATAATTGTTTGGAGGGGTGGGAAGGCAGGGAAGAAATTATAGAAATGAACACTTATTTAGCAAGGATGCTTTAGGTGATGATAAAGACATTTGTAATGTTACAATATATTCATATATCAGATCAATGCTGTTCTAGAACTTTGTATTCGTCACAGAAACCTGGAAAAATTGATTACGAGCACTTCTCGTTTATTTGCCTCTTTGTGATGAATCGCTTGTGGTGTTCACTTCGGATGAAACCAACTGCCAAGTAATTAAATGTAAATGACTCAAGACGTGGAATCATGAAGATGCAAATTGAGATGAATCTTCATGATTAGATTCAGTGTCTCAGTGTATTACTCCAAGCTTTATACAGTCCAGATAGTGATTTAACTGCTTCAGTGATAAATGAATTAAATGATGAGTATTTCTGATAAACTCCATGAAGCTCATAAACCATAAACGCAGAGATAACGCCAGTGACTTTATCAAAGCATCTGCAGATAACAAACACACCTGCACTGATCGAACCCCAACGAAATCACACCGATTCAGTCCTGAGGACGTGGACCAGCGAATTGAGTCCAACACACAAAATCAGCTTCCTTAAGACTTCAAACAATCCCTCAATTCCTGCAGTCACACACAATACAATAATCCCAGGTCATCAAGGGTCACTGCAGAACTACTGAAAGACTCACAACGACACAAACTACTCCGTCTGAGAGTCATTTTTATTACTGCATTTTATTTTATAATATACTGTTGTTCAAAAGATCATCAAAATGATCAAAAGTGACATTTCTAGTGTTACAGTAGATTTCGGTTTCAAATAAATGCTGTTCTTTTGAACTTTCTGTTCATCTGTGAATCCTGAAAAATAAAATGCATCAGTTTCCACAAAAATATTGTGCAGCACAACCGTTTTCAACATTGATAATAATCAGAAATGTTTGTTGAGCAGTAAATCAGTATATTATTATGATTTCTGAAGATCATGTGACACTGAAGACTGCAGTAATGATGCTGAAAATACAATGTGATAATATTTCACTGTTTTACTATATTGTTAATCAAATAAATGCAGCTTTTCTAAACAGAAAAAAACTCCAACACAGTATTGTGTGACTGAAACGACTCCTTTGACTATTTTCTCAAATGAAACGATACTCTACGCACACACTGTATATACCGCAGTGCATATATAGTGTCTGACTGCAGGATACCGGACGCTCATATGGAGGAAATCTGCTTTCATTTACAGATTACATAGTTTGTGAAAGTGGGTCAAACATCCACCGATCGTCCTTCACCTTCAAATCTGAACTCAGCTGGAGCTTTGAGTGTTTAAGCTGTGTGTGTGTGTGTATCTGTGTCTGATATCATTTTAAACAAACACTGGCCTTTACAAACACACCAGTGACTCTCTCACACACACACA
Source organism: Barbus barbus (assembly GCF_936440315.1). Lineage (NCBI taxonomy): Eukaryota > Metazoa > Chordata > Actinopteri > Cypriniformes > Cyprinidae > Barbus > Barbus barbus. The sequence goes on from NC_136750.1 coordinate 30,499,157, forward strand.
GAGCTGTGCGAATGAGCTCTTATCTAGACTCTAAATTAAACTATTTCCCTATTTACTGAATGGGACTAAAACAGCGTTCCTCAAATTGTGCTGCACGACAAACAGCAGGAAATTTGGTCATTTTTAGTGCCAATCTCTATTAATTCCTTTATTTAATGACCATACACAAAACAATGACATTTAAATGCAAGACTTCCATCAGACTGAAGAAAATGTCACGTGGAACCATAGTAGCGTACGAGAATGATTTAACGTCAGAATGTTCATTGAAGCAGAACAAAAACTTTAATGTGGAGAGACGGTAGCGGGTATAAAAGTTAGCAGTGGATACATTTGTGATAGTGAATAAGATTATTAATTTTTGATCAATTTTGTTTGTTCTTTTTGCATGCATATCGCAAAGTGACAAATTGAAGCAAAGCACACGTGTGTGACCCTGGAGCACAAAAGGGGTTAATTTTTCAAAACTGAGATTTATACATCATCTGAAAGCTGAATAAATGATCTTTCCATTGAATGAAGTTCTTAGCAATGCATATTACTAATCAAAAATTAAGTTTTGAGATATTTACGGTAGGAAATGTACAAAATATCTTCATGGAACATGATCTTAATATCCTAATGATTTTTGTCATAAAAGAGAAATGTATAATTTTGATCCATACAATGTATTGTTGTCTATTGCTACAAATATACCTGTGTTACTGATGACTGCTTTTGTGCTGCAGGGACACATATTAAAATGCACACTTTTTTTCCATTTCTGAATTTGTGTTTGTAAGTGTAAGTTTTCAAAATGCAAACACAATTGCATTATTATTAACTTTTAAACAAGTCGCAAGTGATAATATAATTGCACTTTTATTTTCTCTATTTGAAAGTTTTTAATGCTATTATTTGATGTTATGTTTGTAAACTGTGATGTTAATAAAATAAGTTTATTAACTTATAGTTTAGTTTATTAATATTTATTAACATTTTGTTGGGGCGACTGGGGACAGGTGAGGCTTGGAACCCTTCTCTACCTCCAAAGTGAGAAAACGTTTGAGAAACACTGGACTAAAGGGAGTTTCTCCACAGACCGACTCAGATCGCAGTCAGATCCTAAATTACAGCGTTTGAGTCAAACTGCTGAATCTCATATTTAACACACAGTTGAGCTTCTCAAGGTAAGAGTGAATTACAGCCTCTCACACTGTCTCTCTCTCTCTCTTTTGTTCAGGTCTGGTATTACAGTAATCTTAAGCATGTGACTCTTAAGTTTCTGTGTGAAGAAAAAAATCGTACACAGTTTTAGCTGAAACACACACTCAATAAGTCTATCAGATCAGAAATCATATTTGATTGATTAAAGCACAGATGCACATGGTGAGGAACATGCCATCGGTTCATAAGAAGCTCTGTTTACCTAGTAATCAATCAGTCAAGAAAACACTGAAATCATTTTAAAAATGCAGAATTCAAAAACATGCTGTAAAAATGAGATGTGTGTATATGCATCAAACTCAACAAATTCAAGCCTCGTCTTTGGAGTCTAGAGTTCTCTGAACAGCACAGGTTAGTTTTTCATTCATTCATCTCATACATTAAGAGTCGAGTCTGACATCAGCGACGGTCAGAGACAGTCAGCATCAGTCGACAGAGACACACACGAGTCAAACGTGTTCAGAGACACTGACTGTCTTCCACAAGTCTCTTTGCATATTAACAGTGTCATTAACCTCAAAACAGGTTCCACCGGTCACTCTATTGATCTGTTCAGCTATTGACGTTTGTGCTCTTTAATAGCTGCTGTCTTTGTCAATCATGAAAAATCAAGAAAATAGCTTCAAAACTTCCATAAGGTTCAACTATGAAGGATATTCTAAAATTAAAATAAAAATGCGATTAAATCGCATCCAAAATAAGTGTGTTTACAATATATGTGTACTGTAAATATTTATTATGAATATATAAATGCACACACATGCATGTGTAGATTTCGAAAATATTTACATGCATATAATATTATATATAAATATATTTAAATATAAACAGAATATTTTTCCTAAATATATAAATGCATGTGTGTGCAATAAATATTCACAGTACACGCACATATTATGTAAACAAAACTTTTAATTTGGATGTAATTGTTTGACAGCACTCATAAAAATATACGAATAAGATCCCACTTCAAATTAGCTGTCTGTGTACTTAAGGAAAATATAAATAAATACTTATTAGCTACAATGTAACTATTGTGTTCATGTTGAATTGCAAAACACTTGCTGCTGCTGAGTTTGGGATATGGTCATATTTCTTCTCCAAAACTGAGCAGAAATATGAGCTTTGAGACAGTACTACACGCCACCCGTCCACATACATTGTGTTCTTATAGGGGTCATTAGGGTCAGCTCAACTAGTTTAGACTAAAAATTCAGCCCTAGGCCCTAAAAAACACCCAGGAGCCTGTAGCACAGGTAAATCTGGTTCTAGTCCTCTAGAATGACCACAGGAGGGAAGATCAGGGCTTCCCAGAGACTTTAGTATTCTTAACAGACACTTATACCAATAAATACTCTAGAAACATACAAGCTGATTCAAGTGGCACCACAAACATGCACTGAAGCACCAGATCTCCATCACGAGTGCAATTATTCTAACACATCACAACAAATACAGGAAGAGTCTGAGAGCTATATCTGTCAATGTTCAAATCTGGTAAACGAAAGACGGACATTCATTTAACGCAGTAGGAAATAAACATTGGTTCCATGAAGGACAGTTCACCCAAAAACTCATATTTTATCATCATCTACTCACCCTCCACTTGTTTCAAACCTGTATAAGTTTGTTTCTTCCAAACTGTTCACGGCACTCATTGACTTCAATAACAGAGAAAAAATAAAGTGGAAGTCAATGGGTGTTTGGCTGCCAACATTTAAAAAAAAAATCTGTTATTTTGAGTTTAACAGAAGAAACTCATACAGGTTTGAGAGAGGATTTTTGACAGAATTTACATTTTTGAGTGAACTGTCCCTTTAAGATCCATGGACCCTTTAAATTGACCAAAAGCATCTTTACACTAAGAAAACATGGTTCTTTTAAAGAACTGTGCATGAAAAGATATTTCGGGAAACAAAAATGGCTCTTCTATGAAAAAAAAATAGATAAATAAATAATGCCTTTATTTTAAGAGTTTTAAGTAATTTTGGTGCCGTCACGAGCTGCTGAAAACCACAGTGCTATTATAAACCCATCAGGTCTGTTTAAAAACATGAATTTATAATATTATCAGTATTTGGAGCTGCATACTAATCACTCACCATCGCTGGATTCGAAGATTTCACTTTATTTATCCTTTACTTGATTAATCGCTGGCACCCGTGAGGACACGTGACACTGACAGAACACGCGATGAGCGGCAGGTTATCGTTTAAAACATATTCAGGAACACATAAACATTTACAAAGTATGACTAAACATAAAAACAGCGCGATATCTATCGTTATAATCCAGCGCGCGATCGACCGACGCAGGTATTTCCTCAGAACTCGCGCCATTCACGCGGCGTCAACGCGGCACATCTGTCTGTGAAGCGGTTGTATTTAACCGTCGTTAATGTTATTACGACTCTCTTCTCGCGGTTATTAAGACTCGGTGACTGTCGGTGAAGCTGCGGAACCGAGCGCAGCGCGAGCGGCTAAGCTAGCTCGACTGTTTCCATAACCGGGGGCTTTAATCGTTGTGTTCTAGCGTTAAGTACGTCTGTGTGAACGCGACGCCAGGTGTTACCGACCCGCTTCTCCGGTACCGGGGCTCGGTGCGCACACGAGTCACAGCAGCTAAAGCTAGCGGCGAACCACGAGCCGGAACGCCTCGACGCGACGCCTGGTCGCAGCTCAGCTGTCAACGCGTTCGTCTCCTGCAGAAACACGCACTCGGCGCCCGCGCCACGCAAGCTCTAGAAAACCACAAAGATCCGTACCATTCTCTTCACCGTTCAGAGTCGCGACGCGCTGATCCGGGGCGTCTAGCCATCTATCGGCGCCGTGCTGCTCGGTAAGCCTCGGAAGGAAAGCCCGGTGGCGGTGGAGAGAGTCGTGTGCGTCCGCTGCAGCTCCAGCGGAAGGTGGATTTTTCATAATTGTGCGACTCTGGACTGACGCGGCGTGACGGAGTCGGTTTGAGCCCGGCCTCCCCAGCTGAGTCAGACCGCGGGGCGTCGCGTTGCGTCTCTCTCTCTCTCTCTCTCTCTCACCTACAGACACGTGCTGCTGAGAGCGAGCGTTGCTCCTGTACCATGGTATACTTTAAAACACCATGTCAGTAGCATAGTGCAGGAGCAGGAATATGGTAATAATCATCAAGTACTACCATAGTATTCCTCACTGCACAAGAACTCCAGCGATAAAGACACACACACTCACTTACACATTCGCACCAACACACTCGCACCAACACACACACTCTCTTACATACGCACACTCACTTACTTACATACACACACTCGCACCAACACACACACTCACTTACACACTCACTTACACACTCGCACCAACACACACACTCACTTACACACTCACACCAACACACACTCACTTACACACACACACACACTCGCACAGTCACTTGCACACACACACACACACATTTTCTTTTATTTGGATCCACAAGACAAGCAACAAAACCGGAATCCAAATACCTTGGGGACATGCATTCACAAGTCCTTATGTTTATAACATTTAACACTCAAGGATAGACAACTCACACACACACACACACCTCCAGCAGCCACTGACAGCTTGTTTTCAAGTGTTTTCGTGACCATGGCGCACAGCAATATGATGTGAGAGCATGTAACCACGATAGAGGCAATGGTCCAAAATCTCTACCGCTTGACAAATTTCTACTGGTTAATCATGTCTACCGGTATATCGCCCATCCCTACCCGTCTCTATGAATGAAAACGTTATACCTAATCCGTCGTCTGCGCAGTGCCACTGCCAGCATGTCAAGATAGGCACAAACAAGAGCATGCTCTCTCCGCCGGATCCATCTTGCAGCACATCTTCGTCTTTGCAAAATCCTAATTACAACATCGTATAGATGACATTGCCTCATATGATGCTGATAAGTTTCTTCATATTGCATTAGTAGCTGAGAACACCAAATCAGTAAAAGAATAAAAACTGCACTACGAAAGATCTCCATGATTAGCCTGTTTTGCACTTCCTGCTTTTCCCTGCTTGAGACTTCCTGTGCAATGAATGGATGGCCTTGGCACACGTGTGGTTTTGTTTACAATTTCTGGTCCACTTGCAAAAAGGGCAGTGTGAAAGCAAACCGCACCAAACAAAAAAAATCAATATTGTATTTGGTCCGGATCAAAACAAGTGAACTAGCGCACTTTCCTGGTGTGAATAAACCCTAAGTTCAAGTTTATTTGTATAGCACTTTTTACGATACAAATTGTTGCAAAGCAGCTCTACAGGAAATTAAGCTTCCACAATATATTTATATATTGCAGAACCTTAATATATTTAACTTATGGCAAAATTAGGTAATTCTGTATTTTGTCTGAGCATTGGCATCCTCTGAAGGGTTGGCATTATCTTTTCTCACACTCATTTACACACTCACACCAACACACACTTACATACACACACACTCACACCAACACACACTTACATACACACACTCGCACACTCACTTACACACTCGCACCAACACACACACTCACTTACATACACACACACCTGCACACTCACTTACACACTCACACCAACACACACTTACATACACACACTCGCACACTCACACACTCGCACCAACACACACACTCACTTACATACACACACCCGCACACTCACTTACACACTCACACCAACACACACACTCACTTACATACACACACTTGCACACTCACTTACACACTCGCACCAACACACACACTCACTTACATACACACACCTGCACACTCACTTACACACTCACACCAACACACACACTCACTTACATACACACACTTGCACACTCACTTACACACTCGCACCAACACACACACTCACTTACATACACACACCTGCACACTCACTTACACACTCGCACCAACACACACACCTTTTTTTTTGCATGTCACACTTTAATGTTTCAGATCAAACAAATTTAAATATTAATCAAAGATAACACAAGTAAACACAACATGCAGTTTTTGAATGAAGTTTTTTATTATGAAGGGAAAACAGAATCCAAACCCACATGGCCCTGTGTGAAAAAGTGCTTGCCCCCTAAACCTAATAACTGGTTGGACCACCCTTAGCAGCAACAACTGCAATCAAGCGTTTGTGATAACATGCAATGAGTCTGTTACAGCGCTGTGGAGGAATGGTCCACTCATCTTGGCAGAATTGTTGTAATTCAGCCACATTGGAGGGTTTTCAATCATGAACCGCCTTTTTAAGGTCATGCCACAGCATCTCAATAGGATTCAGGTCAGGACTTTGACTAGGCCACTCCAAAGTCTTCATTTTGTCTTTCTTCAGCCATTCAGAGGTGGATTTGCTGGTGTGTTTTGGATCATTGTCCTGCTGCAGAACCCAAGTTGGCTTCAGCTTGAGGTCACGAACAGATGGCCGGACATTGTCCTTCAGGATTTTTTGGTAGACAGCTGAATTCATGGTTCATTTATCACAGCAAGTCTTCCAGGTCCTGAAGCAGCAAAACAGCCCCAGACCATCACACTACCACCACCATATTGGGCAAGCACTTTTTCACACAGGGCCATGTGAGTTTGGAGTTTGTTTTCCCTTCATAATAAAAAACTTAATTCAAAAACTGCATGTTGTGTTTACTTGTGTTATCTTTGATTAATATTTAAATTTGTTTGATGATCTGAAACATTAAAGTGTGACAAACATGCAAAAAAAATCAGGAAGGGGGCCAACACTTTTTCACACCACTGTATGTTAATAGATTTTAACTACCCTAGTAAAAAAGTTATATATTTAAAATACATTTATTTCATACTAAGTATAGTTTAAATCTATTAACATATTTACTGACAGATAACTCAAGACTTACTGATATAAAAATTAGAATTACACTTTATTTGGCCTACTATTTGTGCACAATGCACATTTCTTAATATCAAGTCTAAAATGTGTTTTAATGTAACTTTTGATGAGGACTTTATGATCTTTGAATAATATCAGACTTTAAATACAAAATATTTAAAGTGTACCTGAAGTATATTTGCAATAGTTCCACTTTAGCACAAATATACTAAATATATACTTCAGCACTACTTCTGCACGATTAAAGTTCATTAAGTACAAAATTAGTTGTTCCAATTTAGTAGACGTTAAGTATACCAGATTAGTATACTAAAATACAATTGCAGGGTATTTTATTAAATATGTAAATATTTGTTATATTTGTAGTGTACTTAGCATAAATTAAATGTATTTCAAATACATTTAAGCATATTTATTTTTCACTAGGGTATGAAATAAATGTATTTTAAATAAATAAATGTTTTACTAGGGATATCAGTCGATCCGCTTCAGAGTTCATTTGATGCAGAGGTCAGTGTTCACACTTATTCAATCACATCTGTGTGTTTTAATTAAACCACCTCAAACGTTCACTTTCATTCAGACTAAAGCAGTTCATCAGCTTGTCATCCAAATGTCATTGGGTTTGACTAAACAAAGGCAACGTGAATGACTGGATTCTGTCACATAACATCTGTAACATAACTCTGCAATGATCAATCATCCTCTGTTTGGTTTCCAGATTTGTATTTATTTTGATTACAGAGATAGAGTGTTAAAATATTCATTAGGTTTTTGTCAAATATTCTCAATGTTATAAAATGATCACGTAAAAAAGTGAAAGACAAAAAACAGCAGGTTGATATGGTTAAGGCCCCTTAAAGAATCATTTTAGTAAAGTGTCCCAGTGATGATGAGATTTCTGAAACACACACAACATTCCCATCAGGTCATGAAGAGTGGTTTACAGCTGGCGTATTTCCCTTCACATCAGCAGCTCCTCACTCCTCCAGCATCTCCATCTGAAGAGACAGAGACAGACGTCACACTCAGAAGATGAGAAATCACACTCAATCACACAGAAACACTCAGATGATGTAGCGACACGACACACAATAAAACAAAAACTCCAGCAACTTGGAAAGATTTCTAGCAGTTTCTGAGTTTAACTACCGGTGGCATTAAAAAAACAAAAAATGATCATCTGTAAATAAGTTGTTTAATTTTGGCTTAGTGTTGATTTACTGAGTAGTATGTAAAAAACAATGTGTCTCATTCACTAACTGTGTATTCATGAATTTATGTGTGAAATTTGCACAAATCATGATTCATAACATACAAAAATTTATTATTGAAATCATGCCTATACATAAAAAAATAAATAAATCACGTTTTATACATATTTAATGCTTATATTTAAAAATATGCAATGCATACCAATAAAAATATAATATATTATTAAAATTTATTTTATGCATACTACTGTCAAACGATTAATCGCATCCAAAATAAAGGTTTTTGTTTACATAATATGTGTGTGTACTGTGTATGTTTATTATGTATATATAAATACACACACATACAGTATATATTTAAGAAAAATGTTAAGTTTATAGATTTTAAATATTTATATATAATATCAATTATATGAATATAAATATATACGTGGAAATATTTTTAAAATATATACTGTATGTGTGTGTATTTATATATACATAAATATTCACAGTATATACACACATATTACGTAAACAAACTTTTTTGGTTGCGATTAATCGTTTGACAGCACGTAATATTAAAATATAATATATATTAGTAAAATATATACAATAAAAGAGTAAGATAAGCTGCAATAAAGCTGGAGATGCAAAGTTCCCCTGCATGAAAATACAGATGCACACTGCTAATGAGTGGACTATAGTCTGGATCTGTATAATGAGTGTGTGTGTTTGACTTTGAGGATCCTTCTGCGCATCTTTAGAGTTTATTTTGGAGTTACATGTTTTCTGAGAGTGATGAAAGGCTGTAAAGAAGATATGTGACCCTGGAGCACAAAACCAGTCTTAAGTGTCAATTTTGTGAAATTAAGATTTATGCATCACCTAAAAGCTGAATAAATAATCTTTCCATTGATGTATGGTTTGTTATGATCGGACAATATTTGTCTGAGATACAACTATTAGAAAATCTGGAATCTGAGGGAGCAACAAAATCTAAATATTGAGAAAATCTCCTTTAAAGTTGTTCAAATGAAGTTCTTAGCAATGCATATTACTAATCAAAAATTAACTTTTTATATATTTACGGTAGGACATTTACAAAATATCTTCATGGAACATGATCTTAATATCCTAATGATTTTTGTCATAAAGGGGAAATGTATAATTTTGATCCATACAATGTATTGTTGTCTATTGCTACAGATATATCTGTGCTACTCATGACTGCTTCTGTGCTGCAGGGACACATATATTGTGCAGAAAGCAGTTATATGGAGAAGATTTGGGTGAGTTTTATACACCTCAGAAATGCAGTCCTTCATTTAAAATACTACAAATTCATTACAATGAGCTTTCAAAGCAAATTCATGCGTGTATGCTTGTGTTGTGAATCAGGCGTTAGCTGAGTGCAAATATGAGGAATCCATATATTTATTAGTGAATGAGATGCACTGGTCGGGCAAAAAAACTTCAAAACAAATCACTGTTGTCCTGTTTGACATTCAGTGAAGGTGAAGTGATGATGTTTTAGGTTTATGCTCACGAGTCGCGTGTTCGTTACATCAGTCAAGAGGCTGAGAAACCAAATAACATGCTGGAGAGACACAAGCAGCTCATCTAGGTCACACAGACAATCTCATACTCTAGCGCCACCACGTGGTGAACATGTGCACTGCAGGAAGTGAGGCGTTAGAACAGGAAACTGCAGGAACACACGCAGACGGACAGACAGAGGTCAGCACTGAGCAAGAGTGATGAAGAACGGACTAAAATAAGAGCTCAAACCTGATAACAAGGGCTTCCTAGACTCCTCCAGGACCTGATGGAGACCAAGTCACATTTCAAGCCTTATAACACAGCATACACACAAACACATATCTTTATCTCAGATAACACGTGTCACACTCATGTTTGTTTTTGTGAATTGTGGGGACTCTCCATAGGTGTAATGGTTTTACTGGACAAACTGTATTTTCTATCGTCCTACACCTAAACCTACCCCTTATAGAAAACCTTCTGCATACAAACGCAGACAAATCTCAGACATGCTCAGTTCTCTTTGCCATTAAACAGCTGTATTATTGTTGTTTAGGCAAAAATGTTAAGATTTTAAAACTTTAACTTGCTCCAAGTGCATTAACTAATTTAGCAGACTTAGATGGCCTTCAAACTTCATGCATTCTGGGAATCAAACCCATGACCTTAGAAAGTGAAATCGGTTTAAAGGCATAGTGCACCTGAAAATGACCCTGGACCACAAATCCAGTTTTTTTTTTTTAGATGTATACATATCTGGGAGCTGAATAAATAATCTTTCCATTGATGTATGGTTTGTTATGATCGGACAATATTTGTCTGAGATACAACTATTAGAAAATCTGGAATCTGAGGGAGCAAAAAAATCTAAATATTGAGAAAATCTCCTTTAAAGTTGTTCAAATGAAGTTCTTAGCAATGCATATTACTAATCAAAAATGAAGTTTTGATATATTTACGGTAGGACATTTACAAAATATCTTCATGGAACATGATCTTAATATCCTAATGATTTGTGTCATAAAAGAGAAATGTATAATTGTGACCCATACAATGTATTGTTGGCTATTGCTACAAATATACCTGTGTTACTCATGACTGCTTTTGTGCTCCAGGGTCACATGTGGTAATTTATATTCTCACCCTTAGATCACTCAAAATGTTGTTGACTTTCATGACTTTCACAACTGTCATGTATGAAATAATGTCTGTGTGCATGCGTGTAAAACAACAAACTGATGATTTATATGCTTAATCATTTGTAATTATGCAGTACATTGTTTTTACTGATTGTGGCTGGAATTTTTAAGAACTTGGTAAGAAAAAATGATCAAATACAGAAAGTTCAAAATGAGTTGTTTCTGGAATTGTATCTTTTTATCTTAATTTAAATGGACTATCTGTAATGTAAAGGTACTGTTATGTCACTGTAAGCCTACATCATTTACAGGAGGTATATTATTATGTACATATTATATATATTATTATGATTTGGCCATTACATGATACATACATCTTCAAATAATATAGGCCTATCCATCACATTGAATGTTTAACATTTTTTGACTCTACGACTCGGCTATTAAGGTCTTCACAAACATTAATGTTAAAGGTTCCTAAATCTCGTTTAAAATCTAAAGGGGACTGTGCTTTTTCTGTTGCGGCATCCCGTCTGTGGAATAACCTGCCCCTAGAGATCAGGCCCGTATTCACAAAACATTTCATCAGATCACTAAGAGTTCTCCTAAATAGCAGTAAAAGTTTTTAGCTAAGAGTTTTCTCTTAAAACCTATTCACAAAGCTGCGGAGACAAACTTTTACTAAGGTTTAGAGAGAAGTCTTCAGCTCAGAGTAAGGGGGCGGGGTTTAGCTCGTTGCTATGGATGATGTCAGCATGCTTATTAACTATGCACACAGTGATTGGCTGATAGTCTCTGTCAGAGATTTATTCAATAAAGCAATATTGTAGAGCGCGATATGTTGCCATATTCAAATAAAGATTTGTGTCAAGTATATTTTCAGCTAACTGTCAGCCTCTTACATGTGTGCTTCTCAAAAACAATTAGTGGATTACATATAAACAGCCTTTTAATTAACAGAGTAGAATAATCCTGGCTGATAGTGAGATATGCAAACGCTAAGAAATAGAAATAAAATAAAAAACACAAACTGGACACAAGAACATCTGTTACTTCTTGTCCAGCTGGTGAATGAAAACAAGGATATAACCAAAGGAAAATCTGGAGCTGGGATAACCTCCAAAACCAAAGGAGATACCTTCTTAAAAGCTCATTATCATCAAATATTTCTAAGATGTTTACGTTCAGAGGCAGATTGCCGGAAACAGCTATTTTAGGATAGTTTGTGGCTTAAGAGTCCTCTTCACTGCTCCTAACCTTTCACAGATTTAGGAACTAGTTTTAGCGGCTTTGTGAAATACTCTTAGAGCAAAAGTTTAGGAGTCCTAAATTTAGGACTGACACACCCATTATTTTTAAGATTATCTCCTAAACCGGCGAGTTATGAGCTACTTTTAGCCTGAAGATGTTTTGTGAATACGTGTCCAGATGTTGTACGACACGAGTCATCTCACTTAAAAGGCCATCAACTTGCGCAAGCTTTTGGTTGAGCTTGTTGTTTGCTGTGAGTTTTAAATGTTTTGTTAAATGTTCTTGGTTTCTGAATGTTGTTTTTATTGGAAAGCACATTGGGATTTAAGTTGTTTTTAAAGGTGCGATACAAACAAACAATCACATCCAGACTAGAGATGCATCGATCTGGTGCTCAGTATCGGTATCGGCTCCGATATTGGCATTTTCTGCCGGATCGGCTATCGGTCAGACGAGACCGACCCAAATCCGATATTGTGCCGCATATACTATTCTGCGTTATTGTTAAACCTCATGAAAGCACTAAAACATTACAAGTTCAAAGTACAAATAATGTTATTTCACTAAATGTTTAGATTTTATAAAATTGTGCACTGATGATTTTTCTAGAATATTTGACATTAAAGTGAAGTCGTCCATATTTAGTAGATTGTGTTTAACACACACAAGAGTTATGATCGGGTCAACACACAGAAGTATAGAAATTCTACATTGATTAAAAAAAATAAAAACTGCACTGGTGTCGGGTCGGAATGGAATCGGCCGATACTCAGAATTTTTCTGGATCGGATCGGATCTGAAAAATGGTATTGTTGCATCCCTAATCCAGACTGGACTAATCCATCACTGGATCTCACCTGGTAGGTTCCGGAGCCGCTCCAGAAGTGTGTGAACTCCTTGCGGACGCAGGCGAGGACGGCGCTGGTCAGGAGCGTACAGGGAACCAGGTAGAGCAGCGCCGGCTGACCCATCTTAGACAGCAGCATCACTGCGAACGTCAGCACCAGGCCCACGCTGTACGCTGCACAACAACACACACGCTAAAGGGTTAGTTCACCCAAAAAATTTAAATTCTGTCATTAATTACCCGTAAGACCTTCATCTTTAGAACACAAATTAAGATATTTTTGATGAAATCTGAGAGCTCTCTGATCCTCCATAGACAGCAAGGATCCTAACACGATCAAGAAACGTAGCAAGGAGATCGATGTCCATGTGACATCAGGGGTTCAACTGTAATTTTACAAAGCTACAAGAATACTTTATGCGCAAATAAAACAAGAATACCAATTTATTCAACAATTATTCTCTCCGAGTTACCGTCTTCTGCCATTTTGGGGAGTACCCCAGAACATAATCGATGTAATCAGCGCTGTTTATTATGCTGTTTATATCATGCGCACGCTTTCTACTGAGCGTAAACAACACTGATTATGTTGATTGCTTTCTGGGGTACTCTCCAAGATGGCAGAAGACAGGAACTTGGGGAGAAGAATTACTGAATAAATTATTAAATTCAATTCAAATTGTTGCAAAGCAGCTTTACAGATAATTTCTACATTATGTGTGTCCCTGGAGCACAGTAGCAGTCATGAGTAACACAGGTATATTTGTAGCAATAGACAACAATACATTGTATGGATCAAAATTATACATTTCTCTTTTATGACAAAAATCATTAGGATATTAAGATCATGTTCCATGAAGATATTTAGTAAATTTCTTACTGTAAATATATCAAAACTTCATTTTTGATTAGTAATATGCATTGCTAAGAACTTCATTTGAACAACTTTAAAGGAGATTTTCTCAATATTTAGATTTTTTTGCTCCCTCAGATTCCAGATTTTCTAATAGTTGTATCTCAGACAAATATTGTCCTGTCATAACAAACCATACATCAATGGAAAGATTATTTATTCAGCTTCAGATGATGTATAAATCTCAATTTTATGACTGGTTTTGTGGTCCAGGGTCACATATTTAGGAGTAGGTTATTAGTGGTGACTATGGCAGAAATGTACAGTAAGAATCATGCAGTTAGTTACCAATTACATGTAATCAAACATACGGTGAACACTATTAACTGCAATGATTATATGCTGCGATTAAACATTGTGATCAAGCAAAATATGGTGGTTTTAGATGTTGTTCCAGGGTTAGCATCATCTGAGGTCAGAGAGCTCTCAGATTCCATCAAAAATATCTTCATATGTGTTCTGAAGATGAACGAAGGTCTTACGGGTTTGGAACGACATGAGGCTGAGTAATTAATGACAGAATTTTCATTTTTGGGTGAACTATCCCTTTAAGGCCCGTTCACACCAAGCACGATAACTATAAAGATAACGATAAAGATATAGTTGTAAAAATCGTTCTCAATGTTATAGAATAGCAGAGTCCACACCACAGCAATAACGATAAAGGCATAATAAAACATTGACACCCAATCAGAATCATCCTGCTATAACGAGCCAGAATTAAAAGCGGCAGATGAGCGTGTGCTTAGAATAAACAGACGATATCGTCCGCTGGTGTGGATGCTAATGTAGTTATCTTGGGCTGGGCGATTTGGCAAAAAAATTAAATCTGGATTTTTCCAGAATGTTTGACCGATTCTCGATTTCTTGTGATTTTTAACTAGTCAACTTGAAAATGTAACTACAGCATGATTCAAGTAACGTTTTCTTTATTAATCCTCTAGTTAAAGAAAATTCTATTCCAAGTGCACTTGGAAAAATCACTTGTTGAATATCTTTGTAGAAAAGATGCATGAACTACATCTTGTCTTATACATATTATATTTTCAGAAATAATAAGGAAAATGCTTTAAAAAAAATCTCAAAAGTCCAGGTAATTCAAAATGACTGAAGTATAACAGCAGTAGACTATTATTAACTATAAATGTTCTGTAAAACAACAGCAGTTTTCAGTCTGTCACCGTGATGCAAACATGAAATATCAGACACACATTAGTAGTTCTTCACAGGTTTTTTTTCTGCTTTTTCATGCAAACCTGACTGAAAGTGTCTAATTCTAACATTTGGTAATATTTCAATTCAAAATCGCGATTCCTCGATTTCTAAAAAATAAAATAGTGGCAAAAAATTTAATTTGAATGAATCAAAATCTGAAAAATCACCCAGCCCTGCTTTATAGTTATGGTTATTGCTCTGAACTCAGCATTACTGTGAGTCCTGCGAGCACAGCAGATGATGCTCGTACCGACGACGCAGGAGATGAAGTAGATTCTTCTGGAGTTTCCCATCCACACATCAAACCTGTGGCAGTACGCCACCAGCAGACCTGCAGACAGAAACAGCCATAAACACACACTGGAGCCAAAGCCAACGTTCTTCTATAACACTGGGTTTGAGTTCATAGATGCAAACTCCTCACCTGACATAGGTCACCTATGAGACTTGCTTAGATCCAATGAGAAAGTGGGTCTTACAAGGGTACGGTACAACAGGGCTAACGGCGCCATAGACATTATTTTCATCTAAAGCACTAGACGGCACAAAAACGTGGCGTAGCACTTTCCAAAACATCCGCTTCTCAAGATGCACCTGTATATTTGACTGATCCTTCGCAAAATTGATTCTGTGCTTAATCGATCTAATATTTTATGTTTTTTAAAATGTTGTAGATTTAAGTAGCAAATGAGAATCGCTTTATCTTCTTTATGATTTATGACATTATTTTAGCTAATTGTATCAGTATTGTGTGTCTTTCACCCCTCTTGCCACTTCATACATTTATAAGATTTTTAAACTAAATAAATGACTTGTATGATTATTTATCACACAAAATCTGTAGCTCCATAAATGTTCAATACAAACGTATATATTTCTGCAATCATACACTTTGGGCGCAGTGACAAGCACTTTTATTCTTCGGATGAGCCTTTAGACCTGTTGTACCCTAGTTGTACTAGTTCTTAAGACACAGTCGGTGGTTAAGTTTATGCAACTGGCCCTTGGTTGTTTCTGATTAATCAGCCAATTAATCAGCCAATATTGTATTAAATAGCACTTCATCTTTTATAACATGGGATTTTGACCAAATACATTTAAATATGTAGTCTTAATTTTTGTAAAATGTTGCAGCAAGTGAAAAAATACAGTTTTGGACATATAAGGTAATGTTTGCATCTCTGAGTTCTGTAATTACTGATGACCTGATTTAATTTGAATGTTCCTCGTTCATCAGTAAGTTAAAGCTGCTGGCGTGAGCTCGTGCTTGCTCTTGATTATCAGATGCGTGTATGATATACGTGAAACACGCACCTGGTATGATGATGTCACCGTATCCCAGAATGGAGAACTGCATCATACACAGATTCTGAGCGACCGCAGAGAACTGTGGGATACGCATCACGACCGGCAGCTGGAAAACACACACGCTTCATATCATCACAGCTATATAGAAATACATCCTTTACCTGTATGGACACTCACATAAAGCAATAGGATACTAATCTCAGCTGCTTGATTGTTTATATCATTGGAACGTGAACCATTATCTGCTAAATGCAACAATAAGGCTTGAAGATATTATAAACATCAACATCATGATTTTTTGTGAAGCTGCTTTGAAACGATGTGTGAACAGCAAACATTCATCATTACACAAAATATTAATTCTCATTAGATTCATCACTATAGATTAAAAATAATAATAATACTTTTAAATTGTAATTCAGTAATGTCACCATATAATGATAATTTCATAATATCAGTTAAATTATGAATGTTTTAAAAATAGAATGGTTCTTTATTCACTGCAAAAAAAATCCTTTTCTTATTTAGATTTTTTTGTCTTGTTTCTAGCCAAAATATCTAAATTCTTAAATCAAGAAGGATTTTGTAGACAAGTAAAAATTTGTCTTGTTTTCAGAAAAATCATGTCAAAATTAATTGAGTTTTTGATTGAAACAAGAAAAAAGTTTTCTGTTTGAAATAAGATTATTTTCTTGATTTAAGAATTTTTTTGAAATCTAAGTGAGAAAAGCATTTTTTTTTGCAGTGTTTTTCCTTGCAAAATGTAATTAATAATTTTTTCTTCTGATTTTGAGGTGAAATTAGACTGAAATGTTCACAACGGGATTCTATATTTATACTTTTTAAAGTTTATATCTCACAAATCTGACTTTTTTCCTCACAATTATGAGAAAACATATCAGAAGAATTCTGATGTTTTTTCCACAATTCCAAGTTTACATCTCATAGTTTTTCCTGCTTCCACCACAGAATAATTGTTTTTTAAGATAATTGTGACTTTTAATCTCAATTCTTGCTTTTTCTTGCAATCTTGAGTTTATACCGTATCGGGGTCGATTCACATATGAATCACGATTCAGTCTTCTAGCGATTTGCATCGATTCACAAATTTATAAAAAATCGTTGCAGCTCCTGAGCACCACTGACAAACATCTCATGCGATCTGTAGTATATAGAGTACGTGTGATCGTGAATCTCGAAAGTGAAAGTAAAACGAGAGCGTGCATTCAAAAGAGATTTCAATGTTTTGCATATTAATAACAGCTCCCCGATGGCCGCATTTTATATACACTATAATTACCCAATGATACAATGGTGAGAGAAAGCATTGAAATATATATTTTTTCCATCTTGTACTTATTCCCTTTAGAATAAGAATCAGAATTTGCTTTATTCAACAAGTGTGTGCAAACACACAAGGAATTTGTTGTGGGTTTTCAGGAGCTCTTGGTGCATACATGCATACATTACATGAGAACAGAAAGAACATTTAAATAAGACTAAAATGAAAAAATTTAAAATAAATAGTACTAATATTGTGGTATAAATCTAGAGCAGAAGATTTATGTCCAGATTTGTGCATTATTTACTGTACAGCTGTATAAATAAGAATATGCATATGTATTTATGACACATAATTTCTGTGTTAGCTGTTGGAGATGGAGATGGCATGGGGGAAAAAACTAAAAGTGTAAAATCTTTTATTTATTAGGAAGTAAATAGTTAATAGGAAACACTGATTTCAGATACTGGTGTGTTTTGTATCAAAATACTCGTGACGTCCAGTGTGCATAAATAATTTGATTAAAAAAAAAAAGTGAATCATGATTAAAAATCGAAAAATTGTGAATAGATATTTAATCGAATCGTGAGGTACTGAAAGATTCCCACCCCTAAGTAGTACTAGTGCTGTATCTGCTGTGTGTGTGTGTGTGTGTGTGTGTGTGTGTGTGTGTGTGTGTGAGAGAGAGAGTATGTGTCTTACTTTCTCGTAGGAGGATGAGTTGTCGCCTGGAACCTCCATCGCGCCACCCTAAAACCAGAAGGTGCTGTTAGCGAGCCGCACATCATTCACACAGATCACATGATGCACTTGTGCTCACCTTCCCTCCAGCGCCGGGGCCCAGAGCCACCTGCACCATGATGCTCTCTCCGTTCTGAAACACACACACACACACACACACACTCATGTTTGTTTTTGGGAATTGTGGGACTCTCCATAGGTGTAATGGTTTTACTGGACAAACTGTATTTTCTATCGTCCTACACCTAAACCTACCCCTTACAGAAAACTTTGCATTTTTACTTTCTCAAAAAAACTCACTCTGTATGATTTATAAGCCTTTTGAAAAATGGGGACATGTCCTCATAAATCACCTTCTCCTTGTAATAGCTGTCATACCCATGTCATTATACACATTTGTGCACACACACACACACACAGTCACACACACACACAGAGACACAGTCACACACACACACACACAGTCACACACACACACACACACACACAGAGACACAGTCACACACACACACACACACACACACACACACACACACACACACACACAGAGACACAGTCACACACACACACACAGAGACACAGTCACACACACACACACACACACACAGAGACACAGTCACACACATACAACAAAGTATCTTTACTGAGAAGAACAAAAAAACTATTGTTGAGAGAACTCAAAAGTCTTACTGTCTTAAGTTGCCTTTTTTCTGTTTTCTAAACTACTTGTTTTTGATAAGGATGAGAACGAGAGCAGCCGCTGGATCCGCTGATACTCACCGTCGTCAGGAACGGCGTGATGAAGACGAAGAAGACGTCGTAGAGCAGCAGCAGGCTGAGCAGAATCACGCAGATCTGCAGAAGAGAGCAAACACACATCAGATGCTGGATTTCAAGAATTGAGTTTTTTTGCTCTTTGATGGATTCTATTGACTTGAGATTGCGTTGCATGTGAATGGAACCAAGCGCAAGATCCTCCTTTTTTCATGTTTGAACACACAGCTCACCTTAAAGTTGGACAGGCTGATGGTTTTCAAGAAGTTCAGGCAGAACGCGATTCCCAGCAGATCCTGAAGAATCCAGATCCACCTGCAGAACCGCAGAAACAACGTCAGAAATCTGATGCAGGAGTGTTGCTCTGCGCTTTATAAAGCATCCGGTTCAGTTTTACTCAGTTACCTGTGATCAGAACCAGTGTGGGGTGAAGCTAGTTACTGTAATTTAACTACTTTTCTCTTAGGAAATAGTAAAGTAAGTGATTACTCATATTTTTTCTGTAATTTAATTACAGTTACTTCTTATGTGATTGAACTTAATACTGTGTTTAGAACATTTATACACAATACAATACTGGACTTAACATAAAAATGTAAAGTCTATCTTTAAAATGCATGCTTTTTATGAACCCTTCTCACTTTAAATATTTTGGTGAGTTATGAATATAACTTTATATAACTTTAGTGTCTAGTTCTCACTATTAACTAGTTGTTTATTAGCATGAATATTACTGTTATATTGGCTGTTTATTATTATTTAAAAACATATTAATGTCTTATTCTGCAAGACCTTATTCTAAATCCTTAATCTGACCCAATTATTAAACTTAACTACTTTACTAAGCATTAATAAGCAGTAATTAGGAGGATATTGAGGAGAAAGTCATAGTTAATAGTGAGAATTGGACTCTAATCTGAAGAGTGAGCAGAATAATTTATGCAGTTATCTATTATGATATCTGATTCTGATTCTGATTCTGATTATTTATTTGAAAGAATTCAAAGAACCGTTTCATGTTTATCCTCGTATCATTAACTTGTCGAGGTCGATATAGGATTTAGAAAGTAATTAGTAATACTTTTTGGAGAGAGTAATTTGTACAGTAATCTAATTACACTGTTGAAGATGTAATTAGTAATTAATTGCTTTTTTAGAGTAACTTACCCAACACTGATTCAGAACACTGATTTTATTGGCTACTCGATTTGGGGAGAAAACAAAAAATCTCATTGTGAATTTAACAAAAATTGTGATTGCAACTTAATAATAGTGTTTTCATGACTTTCAATAAAATGTAACAAATTGAGAGAGACTGATAAGGGCAGTCAGAAGAGAGAACGATGTGGAATTTATCATCCCTCCCATAGACACGGCATTAGAAACACACTCGCATTAGCGTTTGGTTTGTTATGATAGGACAATATTTGGCT
>NC_136750.1:30529852-30532352 GCF_936440315.1 Barbus barbus
TTCCCACATTCTTCAGAATATCTTTCTTTAAGACATTCATACAGGTTTGGAACTACTTGAGAGTGAGTAAATGATACAATTTTCATTTTTGGGTGAACTATCCCTTTAAATTTTAACTAATTGTGACCTTGCACCAAAATACCAGTCATAAGGTTCTGAATAAATAATCTTTCCATTGATGTCACTTATGTGGCAGAGATTGTTCTAGAGTCATTATAGTGTTGATGAAGTCAGACGGTCACCTGATCAGCCCTGAACGCTCTCCGCTGTGCCGTTCCCGTAACCACCTTTAGATTTCATCTGCGACTGCACCGAGTCCACCTGCTCAACACAAACACCACAAATCAACACAAATCAGGATGAGGTTTCATCATTTAATCCAGAACGCTGCAGCTCTGGAGCCTTTCATCAGCTGTGACTCTGTCAGCTTCTACTTACCAGTTCATTTCTTAGTCAAATTTAGACAAACAAATGGAATGTAAAGCGATTGCTTCATCATCATGCAAATGTGGTTGGTTTAAAAAAACACAAATCTCATGAATATTTCACCCCAAAGACAATGACTGATTGATTGATTAGAATATACCCCCATGCCAGCTTCCACAGCTGTCATTCATAAGCGAGAAATAATACAGAAAAAATAAATAACTATAAAAAGGTATAAAAGATTAAGGCACCCCAAAGACAAAAGAAAGAAAGAAATCTATTTAACAACAAAAATAAAAAAATATATATAAAGTAATATATAAACAATGAAAATAAAAGACAAATAATTGTATCATTTATATGATATTTAGTGAGTACATCGATAAATTAAGCATTTTCATTTCAATTTCATTACAAGTTTAATTACGCAAAATTCCTCCTAAATTCTCATTACTTTAAACGCAAAAACATAATGACGTTTACACATGATGGGAATATTTTTTGTACCAAATTTAATTTATGTCGATTTTCAATATAAAAAAAACAAAAAAATTCAGAATAAGATGTTCTGAAATGAATGAGGAACCTGAAATAATACAGTATTCTACAGACATATAGTAACGAGAATCACTGAGAATAATGAGAATTACATAGACACTCAAAAGTTGTATCTGTGTCCCTGCAGCACAAAAGCAGTCATGAGTAACACAGGTATATCTGTAGCAATAGACAACAATACATTGTATGGATCAAAATTATACATTTCTCTTTTATGACAAAAATCATTAGGATATTAAGATCATGTTCCATGAAGATATTTTGTAAATTTCCTACCGTAAATATATCAAAACTTCATTTTTGATTAGTAATATGCATTGCTAAGAACTTCATTTGAACAACTTTAAAGGAGATTTTCTCAATATTTAGATTTTTTTGCTCCCTCAGATTCCAGATTTTCTAATAGTTGTATCTCAGACAAATATTGTCCTATCCTAACAAACCATACATCAATGGAAAGCTTATTTGTTCAGCTTTAAAAAAAGACCCTTATGACTGGTTTTGTGGTTCAGGGTCACATATGTATATATATATTAGTGCTGGGTAATGATTAATTGCATCCAAAATAAAAGTTTTTGTTTACATTATATATGTATGTGTATTGTGTATATTTATTATGTATATATAAACACACACATGCATGAATATATTTAAGAAAAATATGTTATGTTTATATATTAAATATATTTATATATAATATAAATATGAATATGAATATAATCACGTTTGGTCTCATGCTGTATCGCGTATCTTGTCAGCTTGGCCATTTTTAGTGATTAATAGGAAAGTGGGTTCAGCTGAATTCTAGCAGTTATTTGTTAGATAGGTATAAAAAAGTTTATTATACCGCGGCAGCCCTCATGTGAAGCCCTCTTAGTGTGAAGACCATCGACTCCACCGGGCTAGGACACCGCCAAAGGATATAAGTATCACTTTTTATTTATTTTTTCCTTTATATGTTTACTATTGAAATGTTGTTATATGCATTTGTCAATATTATTTAATTTCTGTATTTTCTTAAATGTGTGTGTATAGAGTATTTACAGAGTGTTAACTTTTAGTTTTAGTTACTTTTTCTTATTTGTAAGTCACTTTGGATAAAAGCGTCTGCTAAATGACTAAAAGTAAAAAAGTAAAGTAAAAGTAAATATATACATGTAAATATTTTCTAAATATATACTGTATGTGTGTGTCTTTATATATATATATATATACACAATAAATATACACAGTACACACACACATATTATATATAAAAAAAAACTGGATGCGATTAATCGTTGCCCAGCACTAATATATACATGTAAGCAGTGATTATGCATCTTTTGTTTTGTCTTTAGATTGTGTCCTGATGATGATTCAGTGAGAGTCTGTTTTCTGAAGTCTGATGTAGTATAAGGTTACTCACAGATCCCAGGCTCATTCCCATATCTCCAGAGCCCACGTGTGTCATATGAACGAAGTTTGTGGGTTCTCCGATCATAGTGCGATCTATCCTCCGCCTCCGCTTCTGCAA